>NC_134585.1:90692649-90782649 GCF_037038515.1 Microtus pennsylvanicus | reverse complement strand
TAGGATGTCGTGCATTGCTTACCATCCCGCAGCACCTCCATTTTCTCTCCCCAAACCCATGCTCCTCATTTCTACTCTGCCATCTCCCAGGACCCTGGCAAACATTCATCTCCTTTCTCTTTATAGACTTGCGTGTTTGGGGCATTTATATTAATGGAATCATACAATATGCAGCCTTTGTTGTATGTCTTCTTTCACTGACGGTCATGTTTATTCATGTTCTAATGAGCATCAGTACTTATAGTACAGGACTTTCTTTCAACTCAAACTGTGGCCATCTTCGAGGGCTCTGCTAGGCTTTGCTTACAAAAGATTTCGGGGCTGGTTGACTCTTTTCCTTTCCCTGTAGAAGGAGCAGATGAGCAAGGTCAAAGGGCACTCACCTGAGTATCCAGCCAGCCATCCCTAGCTAGAGAATTTTTCCTTAGCTGTGTATGGCCTTATGGTCTTATGGTCTGGGCTGGTATAGATGGAGAAGATTGAGGGGAGGGGCTTCATCTAGGCCGCCCATCATCCCTGTGGGGTGCAGCCATTCCTGTGTGACCGCTTCTGCCGATAGCTCCTCCCCTACTGCTCTGCAGGTAAGCTTAAACTGGCTGATTCTCCTGGGTGGACTTTTGAGGAATCGTACTTGAGTTTGTTGTTGGAAACTTAGCAGGAGGGGTGGATGTTGTTTCCAATAGAACAGGGAAGTGATTTTAGCAACAGTACTTCATTCTTTTAATAGTCATATGTGTTTAGTTGTTCCTTATTATCTAGGAATGATCGGCTTCAGGAGCCCCCTTGGATGCCACAATCCTCAAATATTTAAGTTCCGTGTAGGAAATGCATGGTGAGAGCTGGGTGTAGTGGTGAACATCAATAATCCTAACACCCAGGAGGCCAAGGCAGGAAGGTGACAAGTTTGGGACCAGCTTGGGCTATGTAGTAAGACTATCTCAACAAACCAAAATAATGAACAAAAACCTAAGCAAATGAATAAATAAACAGAAATGCTTAGCATTTTCCTGTGTATAACTTAGGTACCTCCTCCTTAAATGATCTCTGTGTTGTTTGAAATATCTAATGCAATGTAAATAATATGTTAATACCTATATTATTTAGGACTAGTAAAAAGAAAAATAAAAGCTATCATCTTCAGTGCAAACACATTTTTTCAAATATTTTTGATCTACTGGCACTTGAGGCCATGGATACAGAGCCATATTTCATTGTATGAATATACAATGTTTTCTCTAGTTTCATAGATTCATGGATATTTGAGTCATTTCTTTCTTTGTGTCTGTGGTGAATAATGTTGCTAATGAAATTACATTTAAGTAATTCTTCGTATGTATATTTTTAATTTTCTTGGAACTTACCTATTATGTTTCCCCCAGTCTCCCTGGTGGGTCCGAAATACTTCAAAAGTGTTCTAACTCTGAGACACACTATAAGCTCTGCCCATTCTTAAGACTAGAGTTTTGATTATTGCTTTATAAAAATCCCTTGTATTTTCTGGATGTGCATCTTTTATCAGACATATAAGTATTTTCTCTCATTGTGGGCTATCTTTTTACATTCTTTTTTGTTTAACATTTAAATTAATGTCAAAACATTTATGTAGCCTATATAATATACTATTTTTAAGAAGTTTTTAAAAACCAGATAAAAGAATAGAAGTTTTGAATTTTGGTGATGTCCAGTTTATACTTTTCATGTGATACCTAAGAAACCACTTCCTTGTTGGTGGAAGTTTCTGTCCCACATCAGCTCCCAAATAAACATACTGAGGTTTATATTAATTACAAATGCTCAGCCAATAGCTCGGGCTTATTTACTACCTAACTCTTACTTTTAAATTAACCCATATTTCTTATCTATGCTTTGCCATGCAGCTTGATACTTTTTCTCAGTACAGCATGCCCATCTTGCTTCTCTCTGCATCTGCTGGCGACTCCTCTGGTTCTGCCCTTTTTCATCCCAGCACCCCAATTTGGTTGTCCTGCCTATACTTCCTGCCTGGCTACTGGCCAGTCAGTTTTTTTATTAAACCAATTCAAGTGGCAAATCTTTACAGTATACAAAAAAATATTACTCCACAGCACTTCCTAATGTAAACTCACAAAGATTTAAAGCTATCTCTTCTAAGAATTTTGTGCTTTTTGTCCTTAAACTGCAATTTGTTACCCACTAGAGAGTTCTTGTATATGGTGTGAAGTATCAGTCTAGATAGATTCTTTTGCATATGGGGATTGCATTGTCTCAGAGTTGCTTATTGAGAGATGATGCTCTTCCACCAAATAATCTTGGCGTATATGTTAGACATCACTTTATGATAAATTTAATAAATAATTTTCATACTCTCCTGGTTATCTGTATTTTGTTCTTAATGCCAGTACCATATAGGGCTATGCCACTGGCAACTGTGGTGGCCTCCTCATCGTGGCCATTTAAACACTTGGTTTCCAGTTGGTGGCGTCTTTTCAGGAGGTTGAGGAGGTGTGGCCTTGCTGGAAGACGTGTGTCTCCAGGAGTGGGTTTCAAGACTTTAAAGCCTTGTCAGACTTCCAGTTAGCTCCCTCTGCTTGTGTTTATGGTCAAGGCTGTGAGCTTCCAGCTTCCTGCTCTGGACACCTCCCACCTTGCCTCCCTAGTGTGTCAGACTCTCCTTCTGGAATCAGAATGAACCTTTCTCCCACAAATCACTTCTAGTGATGGTGTCTTATCACAGACACAGAAAAGTAAGACACTCACATGCTTGAGCATACCACTCTGCCTGGTTACTGTAGCTCTATAATAAGTTTTGAAATCAGGAAGTGTGGGTCTTTAAATGGTCATTTTAAAACTGACTGGCTATTCTAAACCCCATTTCTATGTGAGTTTTAGGACAGTGCATTAATTTCTTCAATAATATGTAAAAGAACCCAGCCAATGGTGGCACATGCCTTCTATCCCAGCACTGGGGAAGCAGAGGCAGGCAGATTTCTGTGAGTTTGAGGCCTGCCTGGTCTATATAGAGAGTTCCAGAATAGCTAAGGCTACAAAGAGAAATCCTGTCTGAGAAAACAAAAACAAAATAATGATATGTAAAAGAAAATAGCTCTAGAGTTCTCAGTAGTCACTGAGGAATATTTAATTACAATAACTAAGAATCACAGAGACTTAAAAAGAAATTCCAGGGAGCTGGAGGGGTGGCTCAGAGGTTAAGAGCACTGACTGCTCTTCCAGAGGTTCTGAGTTCAATTCCTAGCAACCACATTGTGGCTCACAACCTTCCGTAATGAGATCTGGTGCCTTCTACTGGCTTATAGGATATATGTAGACAGTATACTGTATACATAATAAATAAATAAATCTTAAAATATAGAGATATTCCATTCTCTTTTTGAGACAGGATTTTTTATGTAGGTCACACAGTCCTCTAACTCACTGAGATCCCCGCCTCTGTCTCCCAAGCCCTGGGCTTAAAGACACATGAAACTACATGAAGACCCACCATTCTTATTCTTACAAAAATATATAATCTACAAATATGTCCGTTATCGATTTATTTCCTCCCAAGTCCACACCCCCTGTTCCACATGCTCTTGGGTGACTCACAGGGTTTCAGCCTTCTCTCTTGGCCACGCCTTCAATGCCATGTTTTTCCAACAGCAGCCGTGTTAGAACAATGTCTACTGCTCTTCCTGACAGCTGCTGCCTGGTGGGTCAAGTGTGGGTTGGAGGACATCCTGGGAAACTCTGCTTTGGCAACATACTTAGAATGTGTAGCCCTTGAGTGATCTTCCAGGACAAAGCCAGCCTAGCAGAAAGCTTTACATAGAAATTGGAGCTTCTTGCCTATATCAGTTCTTGTTTGCATGGGGTTTGCCAGTACAGGGCTCTATCGAAACATCCATCTCTCTCCAGGCTCTGTGGCTGGCCCGTTCTCTGGGCTCCCACAGCCAGTGCCTGTCTGCACCGCTGGTAGTTGATCAGCTGGCACTGTACCAAGGCCCCAGACCTTAGTACAACTGACTCCATGGTGGAAGTACCACTCATGCCATAAAACTCAGTATGTGGACAGCACCACCTGCCATGATGAAAACAAAGACCTAATCCATCAAAGTCCAGAGCTCCTGGAAAGCCTCTAAAATGTGCTAACTTTTCTTTTCGGCTTCTGTAGGTCGTTTTTGGCTAACTGTTCTTCTTAACTAAAGTATGTCAACTCAGGAAATTTTTTTTGTTTGCTGAAAAGCTCACCTGGAATAAGGCTCGGTGCTACACTGGGATCCTGAACACCCAGTCCAGTTCCTGGCTGGCTAATACATATTTTCTATCGGCTTAAACCCATGCCCTCACAGTCTTCTCTGGTGACTCCTCCACAGCAGCACCACTGGGCCTTTCTTGGGAAGTCTCTTACTTTCCCGGTGACCCCAGAGAAGTCCTGGCCAGGACAAACACTTCTGTTTCCATAATGAACCCAAACTATACCTTCTCGGTTGAAGTCTGAGGGACTGCCTCTGCCCTTCCAGCTCTGTCCACCCTTGGCCACCTCTCTCAGGTCTAGTTTTCTTACACTTGTTTATGTTTACCTTCGATGAGAGTTTACTAATTCTTTCTTACATTTTTTTTGCTTCACCCACTATAATCCAAGAAAGCTATTTAGTACGGGAGGTAGTATGTTAAGAAAATCAGGAGGAAGAGGAAGATTTGGGGCTCACAGGCTACTGATGGGGTATAAAATGATTTAATGAACAGTACGACGTGAACCTGGGAGAACTGGAAAAGGATTGCACGTGCTCTCGTTTCCAAGCTGACTGCCCCTGGTCACTTTAAGGGTAAAGGCATTTGTTTACAAACTGATTTTCTCTGTTTGTCCCTAACAGGTGTCCTTTAGTTCAAACTGAAAAGTCGCGACTTGAGTTTTGTTAGTAGGTTGGTAGGGGTTGATGACAAAGGCATTGGAGATAGTAGGCAAGTCCATACGTACCCTTTAGTTTCCCCTCATAATGTTTTCATACTGTTGAGTAGAAGTTGCCTGCTCCGGAAGGGTTGCTTCCCTTTGAAGTCGCCATGACACTGTTTAATTTCATTTCCTAGACGATTGCCAAGTGCACATTACTTAGTCTTTTCCTTCTTGCCAAAGCCTGTTAATTTTCCATCATCTCTTCACAGATAGCTGATAAATAATTCTGATTTATGGAGCTATTCAAAGCTTGGCCTTTGGACGAGAGGAGTTGGCCTCACTTGGGACCTTATTAGAGAAGCAAATTCTTGGCCCTTTGCCTTGGATTGTCTGCATCCAAATCCCTGGTGTGTGCCACTCTGGTCGTGTGCAGCCGATCTCTTCTCCAGGAGATTCCCATGTAAGTCATAGTTTGGGGAGCATCGGTTAAGATCATACTGTCCATGTAGAACCTCCAGTTTGCCCCTGCATGGTCCTGAAAACCCCATTCCGGTGTCAGTCTCTCTTTAAACCCCACCCTCTCCGAGAATCCCCAACAAAGAAAAGGCATCTAAAAGCCCAGTTCAGCATTCCTGGTGACTATTGCAACTTCCTCCCCTGTTGCCACCAGCAGCCTAGATTCCCACCTAAGCATCCGGCTTTTGACTGTACCTGGGCACAAACTCAGCCTGTGGCTGGCACATCATTACCCCTCGCCTACAGGCTATCCAATCTCTCTGCTTTGTAGTTCATT
Source organism: Microtus pennsylvanicus (assembly GCF_037038515.1). Taxonomy (NCBI): domain Eukaryota; kingdom Metazoa; phylum Chordata; class Mammalia; order Rodentia; family Cricetidae; genus Microtus; species Microtus pennsylvanicus. The sequence goes on along the minus strand of NC_134585.1, from coordinate 90,776,986 downwards.
GTGTGACTTCTCCAGCCTTGATCTCTGGGACTGGAGCTTCCACCCAGGAGTTGCTTTGCTTAAATAAACCTGTTCTTCTGCTTCTTCAATTAGGCTTGATCTGAGAAACCTATTATCGGGGTACAGAAAGGCTATTATTTACTTATTATTTATTTCATTTGAGCCACACTGCAGAATTTAAAGAAGACATGAGCTTGTGAAAGCTGTCTGACCAATTCTGCTTTGGAGCATGTGTCTCTAACTCCCCGGCATCTAACTGCTGACTGAGTTTAGCAATGGGAGCTCACGGTCTTACATGTCAGCCTGGCTTATCTGGAACAATTCTAATTTTGGGGAACATGTTTTCCTGTGCATTTAACCCAAACTGGCTTCATTGTTCTTCCTACCCATTATTCCCAATCCTCATAGGGAGGAGCATAAAAGAAAGCTGGTTCCCATTGTCCAGACAGTTAGGTATTTAAGGCTGGTGTTGTCTCTAAGAGTTTTCTTCTTGACCAAGTTCTTTGTCTTCACCTGAAAATGCCTCTTGGATCCACTGCTCTTAGGATGTTATTTTTTCAGCAGCCCTCTGTTTAAAATGTGGCCTCCACAGTCCACAGTGGGACACTCCAGGGGTGGTCCCATGGGTGCTGTCCTAGGACTGCTCAGTTTGGTCCTTGAAACAACCAAACACCCTTAGACTTTATGAGATCCAGTTCCAAGCAAGGTTTTATCACTGTGGACTTGGGCAGAACACTCACTTTCTCTGCTTTGAACAATGGGGTTCCTGTGTGGTTCTTAGCCTGAGGAAACACTAGTGCTAACGAGCAGGCACAGCCAGGGGCACTTCTGACGGCAAAGGGGGGAGGGGATGGAGCTGTCCGGAAACCACGGACAAAACAGAAAAGCAGGAGAAAGCACTTCCATTGTTATCTGATTCCTCTCTTGGCAGGTGACTCCTCAGGCAGAGTAGCTAGCTCACAGTAGCCTGGGCAGGACTCCAAGGCAGGTGTCAGAGCTTCCCCCAGGGAGCAGGTGCGGTGATCTGTCAGGGGCAAGGTCAGAATGAGGACAAGCCGACCAAATCTGGGGCACGCAGCTCTGCGGGAACAGCTTGCTAGTGGAAAGGGAGAGGAGAGCCCGGATTTACAGCAACTGGCTCCTGTGACACACATGCGTGAGGTGGCTTTAAAGATCAGAAGGAAAACGGACGGGCGGGTAAGGCCCAGGAAGGCAACATTGGGGAAGTGTCAAATAACCAGAAGTGAAAACGGGGCTGGAGAGACAGCTCAGCAGCTGAGAGCCCCTACCGCTTTTGCAGAGGGCTTGGCTTTGGTTCCCAACACCTAAATCTGGCTACTCACAACTGCCTGTCACCCCAGCACCAGGGGAACCCATGCCCTTTGCTGGCCTCTCTGGGTACTTGCACACCTGCGGTGCACTTAAACTCACTCTCAGACACGTATACATATGCTATAAATAAATAAAAACAAATAAACACAGAAATCTTTTTTTTAAAAAAAAGAGGAAAACGAAAACAAAGCCATCCCCCCCCCCCCCCCCCCCCCCGCGCAAGTTTTAAGTTAAACCCAATAAAAGGCCTTTGTTACGGTAACAAGCTAAATTTCAATTGGCTCAAGGAAAGGCATTTGCTTACCTGTTCAAAGAGTGAAGAAGTAGGACCTTTTTTGAGAGTCAGCCCTTCAGAGTTTTGGATCTCTCTGCAGATGCTCAGGCTTTGCCACACTCCTCATGTGACTGTTTTCTCATGGCCCCCAGGAATTAGTTGGTCACCTCAGCAGGAAGAGAGTGTGCACTTTTGCTGCGTGGGGAGTCTTGAGCTTTGTATTGACTGGAGTCCTCCCATCAATCACTGTAGCTCCGGAGAGCATCTTAACCTGGACCAGCAGATGGGGCGCTTAGGATTCTTGTCTCCTTTTCTGTTTGTTTGTTTTGTTTTTTTTGAGACAGGGATTCTCGGTGTAGCCCTGGCTGTCCTGGAACTCTCTCTGTAGACCAGGCTGGCCTCAAACCCAGAGATTTACCTGCCTCTGCCTCCTGAGTGCTGGATTAAAGGCGTGCGCCACCACCACTGCCTGGCTGACACTTGGTATTCTAAATCCTTCTCAAATGCCGCAGCTGTGAAGTAGTGAGAGAAAAGTGATTTGTCACCTATGGTTTGCCCCCCCACCTCATCTTCCTGTCTGAGGTATGCTTCTGTATGGCTCCTGCCAGCACATGACTCAGAGAAGTTACTGGAAAGAGGTAGACTCATTTCCTCTTTCCCAATGGAGAGGAATAGAGAAGTAAGGCGTACAATTCACAGACTGTGGAGAGCATGGGGGTGTTGCTTCTAGAAGGGAATGGGATGTGCCAGGCCGTTTGGTGACCTCGTCATCACCATAGCTGGCTTGTCCGGCTTGCTGGGTTGTGGGTAAGGCTTTCTGCTGTTATCTGATAGTGTCTTATCTTCTGCTCTGAGGATGATTGGTTTTCTTTTACCTTTCATCCTTTGCAGGGTTTCTTATTTATGTAGTTTTACAATCCATCAAGCTAGGTTTTTAGAACTGTATCTTTCTTTTACTTTTATGGGGAAAATCAGCAACTTCCTTATTATTCATCTACAAATTAATCCCTCCACTATAGTTTCTAATTTTTTTTAAAAACTTTAAAATACGCTTTTGTCGAAGGCTTACTTTCAGTTCACACATGGGCATCCGGGACATTCATGAGAGTGAGATCAAGCTGATTCTTTAGGCATTCTCAAATTTGTGGAAAAGATTCAGCTGGTTTTGAAGCTATCAGCTCATTAAATTTGTGTCAGGGGGGATTATTTTTACACAGTGACTAGAAACAGCGCAGACAAACTGGAGCTTTAACTCCCTAGCTGCCAGCAAGTCACCTGTCAATCACCAGCACGTTTGTTTGTTTATTTATTTATTTATTTATTTATTTATTTATTTATCTTCTCCAAAGAATGAAGTTGGACTTTTACTTTAAATTAGGTACAAAAACAAACTCAAAACAGGTAAGAGATCTAAACAAAACTGCTGAAAACATAGAGGTTTGAGAAGGTTGTATAAAGATGTATATTCAGAAGCAGGGCCTGTAGGAGATAACCACGATAGATCTTGAGGCCCAGTAGCTTCAGGAATGGCATTAGCATCTTCCCAAAGATCCCGAAGACCTTGGCCACCTCTTTTCCACACGAGGATCTCGTGAGCCAGGTGCAGCTGGTGAAACAGGAAGCAGTCCCTTGCAGGCCACTGCATCTGTCAGCGTCTTCATCACCAACTTCCCCAGGACTGTGAGAAGGCCTTCCCCGGTCTCAGAGTTCCACTGTGTTTGGTATTGTTATAGTAAAGTAAATACACAGCGAGAGAGGCTGGGGCTTTTAGAAGATGTGTAAAGTCAGGTTGCATTGATCTCTAGACAGGGCTTTCTACAGGGCAGAACCAAGCAAATACATATATATGGCAAAAGAAATTTACTAATAAGCCGACACCATATGGTCTGAGTAGCCCGGCTGTGGCTATCTGTACATTAAAGGGGCTGAGAGCCTGATATCTGCTTCGTCCAGGCAGGTACCATGGCTTAGGAGTCCCTGTCTGATGCTGTCGGCCTGAGGGATTCCTGAAGTGACTGGATTCCTCCTCCTGTGAAGGATGGTAGTAGCGGCACCCCCAACATGATGTGCTCACAAGCGAGGTAGAAAGGCAAGCAGGCAAAGAGCATCCCTGCTTCCCCTCCAGACCTGTTTATATCTGGGCCACTACCACAAAGGTGATTCGCCCTCTGGGGGAGTCTCATCCTCTCAGGGAATCCTCAGAAATGTCCTCACAGACCTACCCAGCAATGTGTCTCTTACTTGATTCCAGAGCCAATCAACTTGACAATTGAGTTGATCCACCATTGTCAGCAAGGCCACTATGAAACCTGCGGTCTGTGTGAAAGGGGCACTCCCAGAAAGTATCCGTGTGTATAAAACAGGATGCCCTAGCTTAGCATATAGCTGTGCAGACTGTCAGGTCTCTTGGCGTTAGCAGGGCTGGGGAGCAGACTGCAGAGGGAAAGCTCCATAGTGCATCATCAGTTGGAGATCGTGGATCCGAGGCTTGACGCTAAGCTTTCCTGAAGCATGAGAGAAGCTGGCCTAGACTATCTCCAGTTAAGACCTATCTGTTTATAACAGGCTTATTGAAGTTAAAGGCTGATCTTGAAATTGCTGCTCTTATATTAAGGCATGTTGTTGGGGTTGGAGAGACGGCTCATAGGTTAAGAGTGAGCTCTAGTGACACACATGACCAAGTTTGGATCCTAGCGCTTATGCTGGGCAGTTCACGGATTACCCGTAACTCCAGGATACAGCGCCCTCTTCTGACATCTGCAGACACCTGCACTTACGTGTACACACCTCCTCCCCATACACATAATCTAAAATAAGAGTTTAAGAAAGCTATTAGAGCCGGGCGGTGGTGGCACACGCCTTTAATCCCAGCACTCAGGAGGCAGAGGCAGGCGGATCTCTGTGAGTTCGAGACTAGCCTGGTCTACAGAGCTAGTTCCAGGACAGGCTCCAAAGCCACAGAGAAACCCTGTCTCAAAAAAAAAAAAAAAAAGAAAGCTATTAGAAAAGCCTTTTGCTATAGAGAACAAGCTTTAATCCTACCTTTGAAATTTTATCTGTATTTCTTAGAAACTGTTATCATTTGAGGCTGAGAATTTAAAGAAAAGACTGAGGACAAAGGTATACGGGGCAGTTATTAAAGTCTCAGCCGGCAGCATTAGGAATTATGGGAAACTGGACAGACACGCTGGACTGGTACTCACCTGATATAGTGTGTTTTCCAGCCTCTGAGTTTTCCTTTTTCCTGGAAAGCCACCAAGAAGACTGACTTGTTCAAGGATACTGCGGGGTGCCTTACTTGGCCTCCAGGGGAGAAGAGAGAAGGCTGTGGTTCTGTCCCAACCTGGGTCTCCTCCCCTGGAGTGGAGCACTGGGAGGCAAATGGGGTTGCAGTTGTTCTTCTGGAGGGCCCTGGGTTACCTTCTTATAGAGGTGTGGGGCAAGAGGAACAAGGCTGGGTGAGTCTGCTCCAGGCTGCAGAACCTTCTGATTCCTGATCCTGCACCCCTACCCTCACCTTACACATACACACACACACACACACACCACATACACACCACACACACACCACATACACACACCACACACTCATACCACACCCCCACACCATACACATCACACACACACATACACACATCACACATACTCAACACACACACCACATACACACACCACACACTCATACCACACCCCCACACCACTCCCCACCCCCCACACCACACACATCACACACACACACCACATGCACCACATACACACACACCACACACTCATACCACACACACATACTACTCCCTACCCCCAATACCACCCCACACACCATACACACACCACACTCATACACACCACACACATCACATACGCACATCACAGACACACAGCACATCACACATACATAACACACACCACACATACACACCACACACACCATATATACACATCACACATACACACCACATGCAGATACACACACACACACACACACACACACACACACACACACACACACACTAAGGATTTTATTTTCAGGACAGTTTGGAGTTTCTTTGCCCAATCTTACATATGCACTCTATCCAGGGGCTTGGCTAGTTTTCTTTTCATAATATTTTTAAACGTGGCACATTTCCTCTTGGCATTGCCTTCAAATTTTCCACTGCACTCCTAACCAGGAAGTCATTCTTCATGCAGTTTGACTTAGGAACGCTGTCCTTACGGCTTACCTTGGGTCACTTGCTGCCGTTTCTGAATATCTGACAAGAACGTGGGGGAGGAAGGGCGCACCGAGCTTCCCAGTTTGAGGAGACAGCGTCCACCTCAGAGGGAAGGCACGGTGACAGGGGTCTTGAAGTCGCCAGGCAGTGCAGCCCCACTGCTCACCTGCTCAAGCCCTGGCCGACAGATAGCAGAGAGCAGATAGAAGTGGAGTTGGACTGTAAGATCCACAAAGTGCACCCCAATGGACCCACTACCGCTCCCTCCATAAAGGCACCCACTCCTAATGCCACCAGTTAGAGCCTGTGAGATCAAGCCCACACTCAAATGACGGTTCTGTTCTGAAAATGTGCTCTCGCTGTCACGGAGGAGTGCTCATATCAAAGTCTCCGCTGGCTCTCTGTGTACAGGAGTAGGAAGTTTGGAGTGGCCTCGATGCTTCTCTCTAAGAAAACATGATTTGTACCTTTCTTCTCCTCCAAAGACATTGTAGCTGGAATCTGGTCCATGATACCTGTTCATTTAGGAGGTGATAACAAGAGGTAGGAATTAAATGTTAAAGATGCCTCGTTCAGAGTCAGAAATCTGAGAAGACAGTGAATTAACATTCTAAAATCCATAGAACACATCATCCCCAGCCAGCAGGTCCCACAGGTAGGAGTGGGCGGGGCAGGGGAAGGCAGTCAGGCTTAGCCTGGCTCTTCTGGTCAGGTGGTGGTCAGCTGTGCCTTCAGGATCTGTGATATATGTGCTTTCATATACTTTCCCCCCTGCCACCGTATGCGTATGTATGTTTATGTGTGTGAGTGAGGGTGTACATATGCCATAGCAGATGTGTGTAGGCCAGAGAACCACCTGCGGCGTCAGGCCTTGCCTTCCTTCCTGTAATGGCGGGAAATGCATGGGTGTGCACGGACAAGCGTGAAAACACCCTGACTGTGTTAACACTTTCCGGTCTTTATATTGTTTTTAGAGCTCAAGGTCAGATACCCTGTGACACCCTGGATAGACTGCTTCTGTTGGCACTGGCAAGACTGTCAACCTGACATCAGAAACCTTTTAGAGAAGAGAATCAGCGCATACACCTATGGGGAAAGCAACCCTATGTGGTACATTATCACTAATCTTAGAACCGTATTATATGAATGAGGTCAGATCCATAGCGTGCTTTGGGGCTGCCTAAGGTTTGGTAGATGCCCTCACTGGCACTTCTTCCTAAGCCTGCCCTGTAGGACTGATGGCACTCTGCTAGAGTCTCCCTGGCCACTCTGGATTTAGAACTAATGGCTCATTCTCCTATTTTTCAATGTCAGTTGAGAATTAGCTCTCCATTTGTGTTAGTTTGTGTTCAGTCCATGGGATTATATCCATTCTGCACTAAGCACAGGGAAGTGGGTGATAAGCCAATGGTTGGGGCAGGGCAGGAGGGGAACAGTTGAATAAGCACAAAGGCACCTTGGAACTGTTGGGTTCAGTGGCACCCCAGCAGCGTGGAACCAAGGTCAAGGTGCTGCTCTGAGCTCTGCAAAATCCAGGGCCAGCCCAGAAGTGGTAGACGCTGGAATGTGCAAGGCCACTCCCTGCAAACATTGTTATCAATAAAACACCTCAATGGCCAGCAGCCATGGCCACGAGCATTTCCCTCTCTTCCAGCGCGTTTTGGGACAGAAATTCCCTTTAGAGTTGTAGAAGCAAGAGTCTGGGGGAAATGCCATCTGTTTCCTATCGACATTAAAGGGGGAGGACTTACAGCAAGGCCAATGATTGGATTGATTGCACTTGGAATACGCTCGTGTTCTAGCTCCTCACTTGGGATCCAAGCCAGGTTCCTTTCTGGCTAAGTCAACAGCCAGGATTTGCATTACTGTGGCCACAAAGAGACCTTTGGCTCTGCGGAGGTGCACGGTGCCCCACACCACCTCTCATGAGTAGAGGAGTATGTTTTCTGTACTTGCTAAGTCTCCCCCAGCTGTCATGTGCCAGGCTTGCTGAGCTCTTCGTGTCGATGTTTCTAGTCGTTAGAAACATCACCGTCAGGTTGCTGTTCTGAGTGGGGAGTTTGGGTTTTCAGCACACGCAGACTTCCTTTGAGCCCCATCCCTTCCCTCACCCTCTACCTATCACCTGTCTGATGATTCTCTGAGTCCGTTTCTGGTCTTTGATGGGGGAGGGGAGAGGAGAAGGGGACTTCTGACTGCTCCACAACATAGTCCTAGTCCTGATTTCAACATGCGCGTCACCTCGTCTTACTGTGGGAACTCCTCTGGGTATGACCGGCCTGGGCCCTCTAGACAGCGATCTGGTCTTTACATCGGTGGACACAGACGCTATGATACTAGCTTACACATTTCTACATCACCTTCTTTCCCGCTAAATTTATTTAGGCAGATTTATCAGCTCTTGCCATTTTTTTTTCTATTTTTCAAAACTTAAATTTCTAAGGAAACATATGAGGTGATGGACTTCAGCCCTGGTATGTACATACATACATATGCATCATTATATTTTTTCAAATTTATCCTCTCCCCCTCATCACACCCACACCCATTTCTCCTTCTAGCAGATTCCTTCCCTTCCCCCAGACATCCCTACTTCTGCTTCACACACCACACACACACACTGTTGTCTTCTCTTTGTATTCTCCTCCCTTAAAATCTCCTCTTTCCCTCTTCTGACTCCCTTTCCAGTCTCATGGTCTACCTCTCACACATAACACACATGCAACATTAAGTCTGGGCTCCACATTTAAGAGGAAAAGCCCGTGATATTTTGCTTAACATAATGGTTTCCAGATCCATCAACTTTCCTGCAAACATGTTTTCATTTTTTTACTTTTTTTCTTCACTGCTGAAGAATATCTCATTGTATAGATTTAAAAGTAGGTACATTCACCCAGTCAGATTTTGACTGCTCTTCTTATATATAATTTCTTTTTAATTCTTTCTTCCTTCCCCCCATATTGCTGTGGGGTTTGAGAAGACAGAAGTAGAAGCTTGTCAACCATGACATCTGATATGACTCTATGCCCTTCCCCTCTCCACTTGTATTTTCTCAGTAAAGCTTAGCTGAGTTTTTCCTGGAAAATTCCAAAAGGTTTAGTGATGTTTTAATATGCTTTCACATGTAAAGCAGATGAGGTTTAGAAGGATTAATGTGTGTATGTACTCATGGCCAGGCCCGTGGCTATAATCCTAGTATTCAGGAGGCAGAGACAAGAGGATTGCAAAGTAGCTTGCGCTAGAGTGCTGGTTCTAGGCCAGCCTATTAAACTAAGTATTCAAGACCAAATAGTAAGTGTCAGGATCGGGAATGCAGGTGACTCATGGACTTCCAGTGTGGCCTCACCACCAATAGCAATGACATCTGCAGCCGGGTGGTGGTGGCACACACCTTTAATCTCAGCGCTCTGGAGGCAGAGGCAGGCAGATCTCTGTGAGGCCAGCCCAGGTCTACAGAGAGAGTTCCAGAACAGCCAAAGATACACAGAGAAATTCTGTCTCAAAATAAAACAAACAAACAAAGAAAGACAACTACTATGGCCTTGGGGATATACAAAAAAAAAATCAAATTATGAAGAAAAGATTCCAATAGGATCTAATCCAGATTTCAAGCGAACTTCCCCATGAGGTACTCTGGCGCTGTTCTTCAGGTGATCTGGGCTCTCATTTCACAAATACGTTCGGTTACTGAAAATTCTGTTTTGAGATGCCACGGATGAAGAGGCAGGTCTTGGAAAAGGCTCGGGAAAGACCCTGAGAGGGCGACTCTTCAGAAAGTGTTCCAGGAAAATCGAGTCTGCAATTAGATCTTGTATCTAGAAGGTTCTGTGGAGAACATCACAGAGCACAGGCCGGCACTGGGGATTGCATTTAAGAGACTGAGGATGGAGCCGTCAGGCAGATGGCGTGTAGGAGAGGAGGATACACACCTGTAACCGAAGCAGCTAGAAGAGCAGGGTAGAGATCGCTTGTAAATATTAGCGGCTGAGATCGAAAAGGAAGTTAGGAGATGCGACAGCCTTGTCGGGTGTCCGAGAGTAAGTGGTGGCTCACTTCACTCATCTCCAACAACTGTACACGAGTCTGCTGATAAAACCAGCTTGATAAAACCCATGACTGATATTCGAGCTGGTGCCCTCCGGTTTACGGAAGCGAGACGGGAGTGGGAGCATCAGTCTGACGCTGTAAACTGAAAGACTGCTAGGAGCAAACACTGTGCTTGGTTTTTGTTGTTGTTTTTTCGAATGTTGTTATTTAAGGATTTCAATTTTTAAAATATAAATGTGTCATGATTCCTATACCATTTGAAGAGAAACACTACTTTTATGGCATAAGCAAAGGAAGGAACTGACCATGCCCAACTGGACTGTACGTACATGTTAGTCCAGTTTTGAGCTACCCAAATGTTCTTCGACTGGAGAGCGATCAGCTTACCAGGGGCTACACTCTTAGCCTCTGACAGCTGCCAGCAGCTGTAGGGCTTGGGTGGGAGTGTGTGCCCAATCCCTCTCCCCCTGCTGGGATTTGGTTTGTCCTGGGCTTGCACGGTTTTGTACGTGCTGTTACAGCTGCCGTGAGCCCATGTGTGCGGATGCCTCCCTGTGTCCACAGGCAGTGATGGCGACAAGGATTATCTTCCCTCCTCCGCCACAGCCTGTCTGCTCTCTTCTGCTGTCCTTAGATGAAGAGCCAGTATGACCTTTGACTCAGATCACGCTCTAAATTATTTCTGTTGTCATTGTCTTTTTTTTGAGTCTTGCCCTATCTTAATTTACAAAGATATCCTCTCATTTTTTTAAAACCTCCTTTCATATTAAACTCTAGAATTTGTTTTGATTTTTGGCATAAAATAGTAGTCTTAATGTAACTAAAAAATGTAAAACAACGTTACATTAACTGTGAACAAAAAGGCCCATTTTTTCCTCAGTTCCTATTAACCTGGGGTTCTATCACATTTTTTCATCCTCTTTTAATTTATTAAAAAACAACAAAAACTATCTTTTTTCATTTTATATACCAATCCCAGTTCCTACTCCCTCCCCTCCTCCCATCCCTTCCACCTACTCCCCCACCCCTCATCCACTCCTCAGAGAGGGTAAGGTATATTTCTTTGGGGAAGCTCCAAGGTCCTCCCTACTATATCTAGGCTGAGCAAGGTATCCCTCCAAAGAGAATAGGTTCCCCCAAAATCAATACAAGCAGTAGGGGTAAATCCTGGTACCACTGCCAGTGGCCCCGCAGTCTGCCCCAGCCGTACAACTGTCACCCACATTCAGAGGGACTAGTTTGGTTCTATCCCTGTTCTGCTAGAGTTAGTGAGCTCCCACTAGCTCAGGGAAGCTGTTTCAGTGGGTGTCCCCCATCATGGTTTTGACCTCTTTGCTCAATAGCTCACTATCTCATTTTTAAAAGAAATGCTGGTTAATAAGCTGGGTATGGGTTTTTTTGTTCTTTTTGACTTCCAGTTTTTACAATTGAAATGCAAGCATGCATTTTTGTTTGTAGTTTATACCTACTTAGCGAATGGCCTATTCTTGTCCTCTTGCTAATGGCTTTACTTTCTTAGTTATTTGTGTACTGTCATTAAAGGGCCTAAACTTTACAATGCTAAATTCCCAGTGTACTGGGTTCTGTGGTTTTGGCCCAGGATCTTCCACTTTTTTTTATGTTATCTTAAGTTTCAGTTTTAACCCTAAGTTCATGCTGGGATGAGATGTGAAACCATTTAGTCAAAATCCCTTCATCCATCTCTAGCAACGCTTTGCCGAACCCCTTACTGTAGCCTGCACTTCTCTGGAGTGTTTTCTGGGAAGCAGGAGTAATGAATCGGAAAGTGTTCCTAATTTTGGAGTAAAGGTACAACAGTGATCACAGACCCGTCCCTGAGCATGGGCTGCTCCGAACTGGATGGTGTGATCACAGACCGGTCCCCTCCTACTCCCCCTTCAGTTTCTGTCATCTCCACCCCTTCTCAAATTCAAGGCCTCTTCTGCTTTAACTATTACAGTTACACGGTCGGAATATCCAAATGTTGACGCTTAGAAATTCTTAAACTGCATCGTTAAAGAAACTAGCAGGAAGCTGGATGGCTTTGAAATAATTATCATCTGGTTGAGCTTTGGGCCAGGCTCAGGGAAATTCCGTAACCTTTCTATTATTTATTTAAGAATAAGCACTTTCTACAGATTTACTGTATGTAAAACAACTGTCTCAGAGACTGACCTAAACACAGGCTTGAATGAAAATGTCACTGGGCTAACCACGTGGAAACAACCTTCCTCCCAGTTTCCACTTGACTACCCCCATAAAGAATTTATTACCAAAGAAGGTCATGCTGAAGACCTGAGCTCTAGGATCTCAGATGAACTTGGTGGGGGACTAACTTCAAACTACAAGAGGCAAATAAGGGAGAATTGTAGCTTCCAGATAAGGGATGGGTGGAGCTCGTGAATTCTAGAAATTAGCCACACTAGGCAATGCTCGCCAGATTTTTGTTGTTATATTTACACTTCTATGTAAGAAATTACCCCCAAATTAGCAGTTTAAAATAAGCATTTTGTTGTGATGAAAGGTTCTGCTCATTAAGAATATGTGTGAAGTGTGGCTCCAGTGGCTTGTTTGGGCTCATTTTTGGGGCTGGGGGTGATTCAGGAATTTGGGCTGGAATCTCCTGAAGGCATCTTCATCACTCATTGGGCAGCAGATATGGTTTTCCAGTTGCTATGCCACGATGGCAGCAAGCATTCAAACCGAATAGCTCCATTCAGCCTTGCTCCTTATGGCCTGGGCTTTTTCAAAGGTGGTAATCTTAGTAGAGTCGGGAATCCAAACATTCCTGTCTCAGCACACAAATGGAAAGCTGGGTTGGGTTGCCTTTTCTTCTCTAGTCTGGTGAGTGGCTAAAAGTGAGTACCATTCAGGCATAATGTTGCACGATTATAATCATAGCTAGTTGGGAAGATGAGGAAGGGGGCACCATAAATCTGAGGCCAGCATGGACTACTTAATAAGAGAGACCCTATCTAAAAACATCAACATCTTCATTATTGTCATCATCAGGAGCAGCAGCAATAATAGTAATTATCAGTACTGAAAAATAGACAGACAAAACACCATAAACAAAGCCTGAGTTATAGGCATCCCCAGAGTCAATAACAGGAAGTAGAGACCAGAGCCTGTCAGAGATGATACATTCAGTATTGACTCTTATTCTCCTGAACTGCATTGTTCTGGAAGCCCCTTTCTAAAGAAGAGCGTGGACTGCGTTATTATTATTATTATTTTTCATCATAGCGCACTAGCCCTAACCTCCTAGTAGAACTCTGGGCTCTGTGTAGATCTTCCTGTGTTAACCTTTATTTACTACTAGTCCCGGCTGTCTTTTGTACCGGGATCCACCTCTGCCTCCAGAGAGACAAGTGCCCCCTTTCCCGCTTTTGTTGGACCACAGATCTTGCCCAGTACTCATTGCTCTTTGCGGACAGACTCCTTCCCGCTGTGGAGGTGGAGTCTCCCATCCTCAGAGCCTGTAGGCCTAGCTTTGCAATACTTCTCTTCCCTTCCTCATCCTGTCCTCACTTCCAGAGCCAGAAGTCCTCCCAGAGCGATGTGCTGGGTGGGCTTTCCTAGTCTGAACATTTGACTTCTTTGGTGTAGGAAGATGACTACTGGAATCAGTCTCATAGTCATCACAGCTCACGAAAGTGTTGCTTTAGTGCACTTCAACTTCGATTGCTCTTAGACTTTGGAGCCCCAGAGGGAACTCTGAAGGAGAAAGTACCTGATTTGAATGTTTTACTACATTTAAATCAAGATCGGTTGGGTAGGAGTGTCATTGTCCCCATAGTGGGCTTTTTGAAAGTCCTCCAAATGACAGTGAAAGTTGCTCCAGGGTAGAGGAAGGGCTTTCAAGATCAACAAGGTTGTGTGGCACATAGGGGACATTTGTGAGAAGGACCCTGTGAGGAACGGAGGCCAGGGAGCACTCAAGAGAACTCTTGTTGTGTGCAAACTTGCCTTGTTTCTCTCTCTCTGAGCAGCTCTCCACAGTGGAGCCAAAGTGCCATTCTGAAAGAGGAGCCGCTTGGTTTTTGTCTCTATGCACTTTAAAAGGCAAAGCTCATTATTCTTAATTAGAAACAGAGGACCCTTGAGACGTGAAAGTGGTAGCTGTGGTGTGCCGCGTAGGAGAGGATAAAGGAGTCTGAAGGAACAGAGTGTTCACAAACACTTTTTTTTTGTTTTGTTTTTTGAGACAGGGTTTCTCTGTCCTGGAACTAGCTCTGTAGACCAGGCTGGTCTCGAACTCACAGAGATCCGCCTGCCTCTGCCTCCTGATCACAACCACTTTCCACATGACACAGGCTGGGTGGGGTTGCTGTTAGCTTCAGGAAAGAAACCAATCCCAAATTGAATTAAGGTTGTAATTAGTGCAGTGGACCGAGCTATCCATCAATAAGTGAAATACTCGTCAATTTACACAATCTATTTAAGATGTTAAAATCACTGGGAAAAGAAGAGATTTTATACACCACGTTTAGAAGGAGGTGTCTACCCTGGCTTGTTTGCCTTCTATTACATCGAGACCATGTGCTACATTGATGAAGCCTGATTGAGCAGCGACAGAGCTAGGTACAGCTGTGTGTGGAAGTGTAGGAGATGCCAGGGTGGGTACAGGAAGATGCTTACGTGTATGATATCAACAGGAACATGACACTTAAATTCTCTTGTAAATTACCTTTTAATATGCTTTGAAAAGTAGATATCCTAGCTTCAAAAAAAATTCAATACAGGCCAGATGTGGTTGGTGATGCATGCCTTTATTCTCAGCACTTAGGAGGCAGAGGCAGGTGGATCCCTGTGAGTTCAAAGTCAGCCTGGTCTACAGAGCAAGTTCTAGGACAGCCAGGACTACACAGAGAGACCCCGACTCAATAAACAAACAAACCAAATTCAGGAAATATAACATCAGGGCTGTCTAAATACTTTCCCCCATGGCTCTCCAAGTGCCACTGTATTGGATATTCTCAGTTCCTTATGTGATAAATTCTTTTATTACCATTGCATGTTGTTCTGCTTAGACTAATTCCATTCCACCCTTCACCTTGCTAATAAGCCCCATGGAGTTTTTACTCATCAAGTTATACATCCTGCCTGAGAGAGGCTGTTTTCACTTCTTCAATATAAGACATATTCCTATTTGTTTCCCTTTCGGCTCACTGTAATTTGTAATTACATGTTTAGCTTCTTCTTGTCTGAGTTCTCCGCTAAAGGGTGAGCTCACCCGGGGAGACTGTGTAGAAGCAAATCCAAGGACCAGGCTCCAGGCATAGAGATACTCAGTGTTGTCCCCGCCTATGCATCTCCCTCATGGGGTTTCACTGTGTGGCTCAGGCTGGCCTTGAATTTACCATCCTCTTGATTCAAAGGCTGGGATCATATGCAGCATGCACACGTGCAGACACACCAAGAATAAAGCAAACCGTGCGTGTGATGATCCCGAACCATTCATGGTGGCTCTGAAGATTTTTGTGTTGCTGTTTATGGTTGGCATCCTCCGGCTACTAGTGCTGAGAGGATGTATATCTAGAGAAGGGACATAGGGGCGACTTCAGTTTGGGTGGTGGGCAGCATAAATTAACAGGCATAAAAGCCGAGGCCTGAGGTGAAGGATCTGTGGAAGTCTCCAAGTCGCACTGCAGCATTTGAGCTGGATACTAAGTGCAGAATGGGCTTCATTCTGCATGCACCTCCATTCTTCACTGCGAGCTTCCGGAATGATGCGTGTGAAACAACTCGTTCTCTGTGACTGAAAAACAGAAATGTTGCTTTTGGTGTAACCATAGGTGCTTGCTTCTTGGCCCCAGCTTTTTCTTGTAGTGTGTGTGTGTGTGTGTGTGTGTGTGTGTGTGTGTGTGTGTGTGTGTCTGTGTGTGTGTATGTATGTGTATGATGGAGGAAGGTCATTGGCTAATAAAGGAACTGCCTTGGCCCATTTTATTGGTTAGGACATAGGTAGGTGGAGTAAACAGAACAGAACGCTGGGAGGAAGAGGAAGTGAGCTCAGACTTGACAGCTCTCCTCTCGGGAGCAGACGCCTCAGAGAGAGACGCCATGCTCCTGGCTCCTGGGCAGAGGCACGCGATGAAGCAAGCCGCCAGGTCAGACATGCTGAATCTTTCCCGGAAAGACTGGTGCTCACAGTTTATTAGAGATGGGTTGATCGGGATATCAGAATTAGCCAGTAAGGGCTAGAGCTAATGGGCCAAGCAGTGATTAAATGAATACAGTTTGTGTGTTGTTATTTCGGGCATAAGCTAGCCGAGCAGGCGGCTGGGGTGTTGGGGACGCAGCCCCGCTGCCCTTATTACTACATGTGTATGTATGTGTGTGTGTATGTATATGTATGTGTGTGTGTGCACACGCATACGTGTGCTTGCATATGTGCACACATGCATGCATGTCTCATTCTTAACAAGATTGTTCCTGAAGTGACATTTTTTGGAATAGGAAGTGACATGCCTAACATCTAACTTTGAACATATTCTGTGCCAGGTGCTATGAACTACGAGGTTGTGTATTTTTATCTTATTTAATCCACATTAGACAGTCAGAATGTAGGCATTATTGTCATAATCTCTGTTTTATAAATAATAAAACCAAGGGCAAGACAAGTAAATGTCTTACTGATCTGAGTTGGGGGATTTGGTCCTCCACCCTTGACGGGTCATCTAGAGCTGCAGTAGAAGAATGGAAGGCAGCTGTTCAAGGGCTGTGAGACCCGTTCCAGTGAGGGTGGTGCTGAGACTGGCATCCTTCAGAGTTTCATGAAAAGCCTTATGTCACCTGTTCTTGGTGGGCAACGAACCCCACCCCTCACTTCAAGTCTGGTTATGACAAAAGACCTGCCACAAAAGCAATCCTGATGTGTTTTCCTCGGGCATATAAAAGAGCAGGAACTGAGTTGTCAACCTCCAAGGTCCTTTTTCCACAGTCCCTTAAGTTCTCATAAATGCCCTCAAAAGTACCCGAAATAAATAGTGGTAGAATAAACAACGTTTTGAGGCTTGTTTTCTTCTGAGGATGAATGGAAGAGGCTTTGGGAAGCTTTTCTCATGTAGACAGTTCAGTGTCACAAGCCTTTGAGTGTAAATATCCTTAGTTTAGGATTCGTCTACATCTCGGCTTGACCTTAGCTCGTTATAATCACAACAAGAAATTTCGATACAATGGCAATCTTGCCAAAATCAATCTACAGATTCAATGAAATGCCCATCAAAATCCCAGCAAAATTCTTCACAGACCTCGAAAGAACGGTTACCCAACTTTATATGGAAAAGCAAAAAACCCAGGATAGCCAAAACAATCCTGTACAATAAAAGAACTTCTGGAGGCATCACAATTCCTGACTTCAAACTCTACTACAAAGCTACAGTACTAAAAACAGCCTGGTATTGGCATAAAAACAGACAGGAGGACCAAGGAACTGAATCAAAGACAGGATATTAATCCACACATCTTCGAACACCTGATTTTTGACAAAGAAGCAAAAAAATCTAATGGAAAAAAGAAAACATATTTAACAAATGGTGTTGGCATAACTGGATATCAACATGTAGAAGAATGAAAATAGATTTATATCTATCACCATGCACAACACTCAAGTTCAAATGGATCAAAGACCTTAACATAAAGCCAGAATCTCATAGAAGAGAAAGTGGGAAGTACACTTGAATACATTGGCACAGGAGACTACTTCCTAAATATAACCCCAGTAGCACAGACCCTGAGAGAAACAATTACTAAATGGGACCTTCTGAAACTGAAAAGCTTCTATAAAGTAAAGGACATGGTCAACAAGACAAAATGACAGCCTACAGAATGGAAAAAGATCTTCACCAACCCCAGACAGAGGTCTGATCTCTAAAATATACAAAAACTTAAGAAATTGGTCATCAAAAGAAGAAATAATCCAATAAAAATGGAGTATAGACTTAAACAGAGAACTCTCAACAGAGGAATCTAAAATGGCTGAAAGACACTTAAGAAAATGTTCAACATCCTTAGTCATCAGAGAAATGCAAATTAAAACAACTCTGAGATTCCATCCTATGCCTGTAAAAATGGCCAAAATAAAAAACACTGATGACAGCTTATGGTGGAGAGGCTGTAGGGTAAAGGGAACACTCCTGCATTGCTGGTGGGAGTGCAAGCTGGTACAGCCCCTTTGGATATCAGTATTGTGATTTCTGAGAAAAATTAGGAAACAACCTTTCTCAAGATCCAGCAATACCACTTTTGGGTATATACCCAAAGGGTGCTCAATCGTGCCAAAAGGATATGTGCCCAACTGTGTTCATAGAAGCTTTATTTGTTATAGCCAGAACCTGAAAACAACCTAATCTTTCCTCTACTGAAAAATGGATAAGGAAAACGTGGTACATTTACAAAATGGAGTACTACACATCAGAAAAAATTATGACATCTTGAAATTTGTAAGCAAATGGATGGAGCTAAAAAACATCATTTTGAGTGAGGTAACTCAGACCCAGAAGGACAATTATCAGATGTACTCACTCATAGGTTGTTTTTAAACATAAAGCAAAGAAAACCAGCCTACAATTCACAATCCCAGAGAACCTAGACAACAATGAGGACCCTAAGAGAGACATATACGGATCTGATCTACATGGAATATAGAAAAAGACAAGATCTTCTGAGTAAACTGAGAGCATGGGGACCATGGGAAGGGTTGAAGGGGAGGGGAGAGGCAGGGAGGGGAGAGGCAGGGAGGGGAGAGGCAGGGAGGGGAGCAGAGAAAAATGTAGAGCTCAAGAAAATCAATTAACAAAAAGAAAAGAAATTTTGCTACACAGTTCCTACTCCTTAGAATTCTTTTTAGCTTTAAATGTTCTATCCTCCCAATCCCTGTGAAATATACACCAAAAGAGAATTTGGCTTAAAGAAGCCAATAATGTCATTTTAGTGTGAAGGAAAGACATTTTTCTTTGACAATATAGAGTTTTTGTCGAATTATTATTTTAATATGTGAAATATTAAGGGAAAATCAAATTGAAAATATTTCCCGTTAAAGGTTCTCAACTGAAGTTTAGGGAACAAACAGACAAACCCGCCATGGGGACAGACAGACTGAAGTAGTTTTGGATAGAGATGAAGTTCAAAGGCACCCTTCACTGGGACAGAGGCTTCTACTCTTGACCCGTAAACATGATCTCTGAACTCATTCCCTTGCTCCCAGATTCCCAGAGCTGTTGTATCCTGCCTGCTGTGTCTTAGAATGATCTAGAATATTTCTCCTTACTTTGCCAGGAACCCCCAAGAGTCTCGATCGCTCCCAGTCTTGTGACTGTGGTTCAAGTGGCTGCTTTTTGTAGACACCTAGACTCTAGGATCTCCGTCATTGTGATCACATTTTCCTTTTCAGAATCAGAACGGAAGAAAGCTAATGGAAGCTCTCCTCTCCCACCTGTCCCCTCTTGGCAAAGAAGTAAACCGAGAATGCTGGAAATGGAAGCGCTGCTTCCCATAGGTCAGTTCTTCCATTTATACGTGCCCACACCAGTATGGGGCGCATTTGGCTCTGCTGCCCTCTGTTCGAAGTTTTTGAGTAAAAATTTCTAGAAATAAGCAGACCTGCAGCTGTTCCTTATCAGCCAATGAGCCAAATCAGAGCTATTTTTTCCTCTGATAGAAAGCGAATTTTCCTCTTATCTTAAAATGAGTATATATGAGCGATAAAAAGGTGGGTTGAACTGTGATCTTTTTATTCACGCAAATAATGCACACCAGTCATGTTTAGCACCCATCCATCACGCTCTCTTATTGGCCCTTGATCCGGTTACCTTCCCTAACCGTGAAGCTTCTGGCTTACGAGGGCAAGCATCCCATAGACACTCTCACATTTGGAAACAAGTGGGTTCGGGGGAACGCCAAGAGCACAGACTCCTAGCTGCCAAACATCCCAAGATCCTCCAGAGGTCTTTCCCTGAGGGTTTGACGGTCATGTGAACTGACCCTGGCAACATTTCCTGTTAGATTGTGAAATACATTGGTATGCTAAAACTAAACTCTGTAGACAAAAATTTGAGTAATATGAGCCTCACACAATAAACAAACCTTCAGTTCTGATCTGGTCTCTCATGTTGGCGTTAGTGGTTCCTTATAACAAGCTTATTTTCAGAAATTATTTAGTTTTTGAGGTTATGTCATTTCCCCCTTCTTTTTTCATCCCTCAAAGCTTTCTCATGTAACTCTCTCTGCCCTCTTTCAAATTCAGGGCCTAATGTTTTCATTAAATGTTGTGTGTGTGTGTGTGTGTGTGTACTAAAACATATAAATACAACCTGCTCAGTCTGTGTTACTGTATGTATGTTTTCAGGGCTAACCGTTTGGTGTTGGAAACCAATAGTTTTCCTAGGGGAAGACTATTTTCTCCTTCTCTCAACATTCCTTAATTGCCTAGTTTGTTGTGTATGGTTGAGGCCTGGTGTCTCCTCCTTTGTGTCTATTATGAGTTTAGGCTTTTGACCAGCTTTTACTATTTTCAAAGCTATATCACCATCTACTGGCAAGTTAAAGAATCGTCCTGTATGTGAGACAAAGGGAAACCGAGTTCAACTGAGTGGAGAGTCTACACTCTAGATGACTGGGTCCCTGTCCTCCATTCTGTCCCCTCCAAGTCAGCGTTCGCCAAATCAAGCAATGATATCCGTTCCCGTAGCTTCTACTGACATATTATGTTTCAACTCACACAATAAAATGTTTCTGTTTTTCCCTCGGTTGGTCTTTTCTCCTGTTCTTGAAGTGGGTATGTGCTTTGATAATCTTGGTGGATAAAGCCTCTCTGGCAGGGCCTGTGACATTCAGAAGCCAGCTCGGCCGGATCTCACGGAGGACCCTCTCTGCATAATTTGTCTTTTTGTCCAGCCACCGCCTTCTGGAGATCTAGCCTGTTTTGTTTTTTTTTTTTTCCCCAGTCCGGTTCATTGACCTAACTCTGTAGGTCATTAACGTCCTGTAACTCGCCCCTTTCTCCACGGAAATATTATTATGGTGTCAACATGTTTATGGCCACAAAACTTTGTCTTCATTATATTTTCCTTCCCTGGATGGACCTTTCATGACACCCACTCGGACCAAGGCTCCCCTGAAGGACTGAACTGGCTGAACCCAGACCTTGCCTCTGAGAGGCCAGTCTCCAGGGTAGCCTGCGTGAGCACAGACACTGTGGTAGGTGGCTGGTGGTCCTTGTAGCTCCATCCCCTCCTCTCTGTTCCTGCTTTTCTGCCGCTTGCAATCTCTGTTCTCACTGATTTTTTCTCTTCGTGCCCCTTTAGCTAGAAAATACCTTCTTATCTTTCAAACTCCAGACCAAATATCACCTTCTCTTCGAGGATCATTTTTTACTCTCCCCTCTTTCCCCTTTCATGGACGAGGTTAATTTGTGATATTAAAACCTCTATTAGAATGCACATCCCAAGGTCAAGTTCATTCCTTCAGTCTGCCTATTTGTGACCGTGGAGACCTTGGAAACTTCAACAGCAAGTGGTTTCCCCAGTATGCTCCATGGAATTTTTGCATTAGCATCACGTAGGACATGTGGTCCCTGAAAGAGTCCTACACCCGATCTACTGGATCAGAATCTTTGCCATCCAACCAGCAACCAGGCTCAGCTGCACTTAGACTCTGACATCAGATGAGATGGGATGCATTCATTCAGAGTGGTTCGGCTAAACACTCGCACCAGAGCCTTTGAGGGGTGTGGCCTGCGATCAATAAAATAGCTTAGCGAGGCTTCTGCCCATCAGCCCTTCAGAGCTGCTGGTGTATCAACTGTAGCTAGTCAAGATGCTATCTGAAGGGGAAGGCCCGCAAGAATTGCACTAATCGACAAGATATATGCTGCACTCAGACCTTTCTGGGAAGCAAGGCCAGGGTGTTGGCTTCGGTGCCAATGCAGCTGTTAATGGCCCTGCCATTAACTATCCTTTGGATACCCACTTTCGTTTTCAAACAGGGTCATTCCCCACGTGCCAAAGTAGATACTTGAGAGTAGAATCTTCTTATTGACCCTTCTATTAAACCACAATGTTCTTTATAGTTCTTGGCCATAGAACACACCAGCAGCCTAAGAGGAAGAGGTTGCGTTATATCACGGTCTTTCATTTCTTTCTTGTGTATTTTGTCTTCCAACAAGTTGAGGGATCAGCCAAATAATGCAAGCACTGGGTCATTGAGTCTTCTTGTTCCTTCTTTGTCTTTTTACCCGAGCTCTCCAGACTTATCCATAAGAGGTATTCCACTTATCACCTTAAGAAACATTAACAGGCAAGTGGGTTAAGTATTTTCTTATAGTTCTCTAGAAAACGACAACATAATTACTGTATATTCTTTATCCCAGAGCAGTGCCATACTGAACTACAGAACTCCCTGTCCCCTTGACTCTACTAACAATGCCAACAGTATAATTCTGTCAATGAGGCATAGGCACATGTTGGAGGAAGATACAAGATTAACCAAAATGGGGACAATAGCACCATAGTCTGTAACAATGAGTAAATGCCTAGTGTGTGATAAGAGACACTCAGAGAGCCCTAATGCCTGCCTGGCAGGAACTTACAATGTTTGTAGAGAAAACGTATCCACACACAAGCAGGCAGCAGAGGAATCTTAGCTGCTGTCTTGCTGTGATAAAAATATCTTAACAACAGCAGCTTAAGAGAAAGGGCTCAATTTTAGTTCATAGTTTTAAGGGTCCAGCCCATCATGGCGGCCATGTCTAGGCAGCAAGAGCTTGAGGCAGATGTTACCTTGCTTCCGCAGTCAGGGAGTAGAGAATAAAGGCAACTGGTGCTCGGTTACCTTTCTCATTTTTATTCTTTCAGGACCAAGCCAAAAGGACGATACTGCCCACTTTGGGGGCTGCTCTTTTTGTCTCAATTAACCTGATCTAGATAAGCTCCCGCAGGTGTGTCCAAAGGCTTGCTGCCTACGCAATTCTAGATCCTGGTGAGTTGACAATCATAATTTTCATAAGATGTGAAAGGATTTTTCATGACTTAATTTGAAGACATTGTAATGCTGAAGACAAACATGGCCGTCTACCTTCCATGCTTCAATACATCCCTAGTCTGTTCCTGGCCTCCTCAAGTTCAAATCTCTCCTCTCAGTACTACTCATTACTGCTAATAATAAATAGTTTTCTGTTATTTTGCCATCCAAGCCATGTTATGAATTGTCCAATTATAAGTATTATTTTTTTTTCTGAAATATAGCCAAGAAAACTCTTCAGTTTTATCCCAGCATTTGTTACAGGGTCATCATGCCCAGCAGTCTCTTCTTAATTGCAACAATCAGATAAATAGCTTGACTTCCTCTTGGTCTGAATGAAGATAGAACAATGATTATAATATTGAACAGTCACAAACATGAAAAGGAAACACGTAAATGAGGAGGGAATTAGTTCTCTCTAATATTGCCCCTAGGGAGATGCAACATAAACATCTGCTCACCTCAGTTAGGGAACCTATGACAGACCAAAGTATAGATACCACCAAAGTCCAATTCAGTGAGCCAATGAGTTTTATTGAGTTTACTTACAGGAATGTAGGTGAGGGATTAGATGGAGGAGCAGAAAGGATTCAAAGACAGCTGCATCACCAAAGCCCACCCCAGCATAGGTGACAGCTCATGACGTTGTAACCTGGAGCCCACTTTGCAGCCTACAGGCAGCTCAACAGGTTGGAGAGCATCCTCTCCAGGTGCCACAGTTGTTCTGACCCTCTTCCAGGCAGCTCAGCTGGTTTCTGCTTTTCAGAGGCAGCTTGTCTGGTCGCAGGGTCTTCTTTTGCAGCTCAGCTTCTCTGAGAGTCCTTTTTGCAGCTTGGTTTTGCTGTACCCGAGGGAGACTGTCCTTCACCTTTTATTGCTTACTCTAGTAGGGAGGGACCTAGTGAGTCCGGTCAGTTTCAGGTACTGCATGAAGCTCTTTTGTTTACATTTCTATTTAAGGAACTTCCTGAAGGACGAGATGCTTTCATCAGGGAGGAAATTGTTATATAACAGTGTGCTCCTAAGGATAAGGTGAAGTTATGCCTTCTGTAGTCCACAGAATGACAAAAAAGAATTGTGCCAGAATAAAACCCCACAGCACAGTTGGGGAAAGTTGATTCTGAAGGCAGAAACCTCAAACCTCCTCTGAACAGTTTGTGTCAGTTACTATTATAACGTAAAGCCCAATGTTTTATCATATCTTCTCAAATGCGTTGGCAAGATTCAAGAAAACATTGTGTGTACAAATATGATGGTAGTCCCAAAGAGGCTTAGTGGAAACTAATTCTCCATCCTTATCCTCTATAAAACTGTAATTTCTGTAAAAATTGAATCTATTTTGAGATTTTATCTTACCCCAGTTCAGGATGGCTAAGATTAAGAAAGAAAAAGGCAAGAATGAGAGAAACTGGAACCTTCATGTGCTATTGGTGGGAGTACAAATTGGTGCAGCTACTATGGGAATCCACGCGCTAGCTCCTCAGAAAGCTAGGAATAGACCTGCCATATTTCCCAGCAGTACCGCTCCTGAGAATGTTCCAAGGACGCTATTTTCTGCTACAGAGACACATGCTCATCCATATTTATAGTTGCTCTATTCACAATAACTAAAGCACGGAACCTGCATAGGTGTTTATTGACTGATGAACGAATAATAGAAATGTGGTAGCTATATACAGTGGAATTTATTTAGCTGTCAAAAAATTACGAAATTTATAGGTAAATGGATGGAACTAGAAAGCAGTATATTGAATGAAGTAACCCAGACCTAGAATTTGGCATGTGGAATTCATGTGGAATTTGGCATACCTGTGGAATCCAGGCAACTAGAAAGGGATCATTTGTGGGTTTAGGGTAGAGAAAGATCTTAAGTAAGGGGGGATAATAGAACACAAGCGGTATGAAGAAGGGTGTGTGTGTGTGTGTGTATGTGTGTGTAAGGGGAAGAGAGGTGGGAGGATAGGGTACAGGAGCGTCGAGGAGGGATAATTAACACTAAGAATATTTGAAAAACCCATATGGAAATCCACATTTTTTTGGCTTCTTAAATCAGTCTATCTATCTATCTATCTATCTATCTATCTATCTATCTATCTATCTATCTATCTATCTACCATTTATCTATCTATTCATATAAAATACTTTAATTGGAGTTACCCAGAACCAATAAGTTGCCAAATAAAAGCCCAGTGCCAGGTATGGGATAATGGGATACCTCCTCTTGAGCTGTGTGTCAGAGTTGTCCAGGAAATGGAGAGGCCTCTCAAACAGTACAGCTATTGCCATTGCTCTTGGTTGAGCAGCAGAAACTTGATGGTCAGATTCCACTGCTGATGACACCACATTGGTCCCAGGACATGTAGAAATCAAATTGGTATCGACAAGGATGCTTTCCTACTGGGTAACCTTCAAAGTTCTAAATGGTGCCTTGTAGGTTTCTAGGGGAAAGCAGTCATTAATAGTCTTACTCTACTCTGAATGCCATAAACTACAATTATGACCACTGGCTGTTGTAAGAAGACTGCTTGTTGGTTCCCAGCTGCTCAGCCCTGAAATAATGACGAAGAAGCCATATTATTTAAATCACTGCTTGGCCTATTAGCCCTAACTTCTTATCGGCTAGCTCTTACATATTAATTTAACCCATCTCCATTAGTCTGTGCATCACCACGAGGTTGTGGCCTACCAGCAAAGTTTTAGCATGTTTGTCTCTGGCAGAGGCTCCATGGCTTCTCTCTAACTTCTCCTTCTTTCTTCTTTCTCCCAGCATTCAACCTAGCTTTCTCAGCCTAAGTTCTAACTTGCTATAGGCCAAGCCAGTTTCTTTATTTATTAACCAATAAAAGCAACACATAGATAGAAGGACCTTCCACCTCAACTGGCAAGTTAACTTCCCATGGGTGTAATAGTGGCACTTGTGTTATGTGGTTAACCAACCACTTTTCGATTGGATTTAATCTGACTCAACAGGAGGAAACACATGCCTGGTTCTAACTAAGAGCCCATGGTTTTAGAGGCTCTAAGACCCTCAGGGTGAAATTGCTGTTATTATTCTGCAAAATGGCCTTAGTACCAAATATTCCCTCTAAATTTGTATTTGTATACTTATAGGTAAGAACAGCTTTCAGACTCATCAGAGAAGTTTCTTTGTGCAGTGGATAGTGATTAATTCAGTGGACGGCCTCACACTCGGGAGTACACAGGTTGTATAAACTGAACTTGATGGGGTCTATAAAAAAAGAGGATACAAAGTGGTGGAGGTGAGTGGATAAGACCTGCTTCCCCGAGGAACGGTGGATAGCACATTCTGACCAATACACGGAACAGGAGTAGACATGCATGTTAGAGAAAGAGACATCAACATGACTGAATTTATAGTTCATATTCCTCGGCGTCCCTTGGGAATTCCTGGGGTGGAGGACTTCTTCCTGGCATTGCTCTCCCAGTTCTTAGCCATTTACCATGATGGACATGTTTCTCTCTCTCATCAACTTCCTGTCCTTTCTCTTGTTCATCCTTGTTCAGGGAATCTCAACCCCCCCTCCCCGAGTCACAATACAGAGCATGATCCTATCATTATTCTGCTTTTCATGGCATGTCCTGCGGACATCACCTTACAGGGAAATAACTTACCAAGGAGCAAAGACGTCTCTTTCCTCAAGAAAAATAATCTCTTTATCTTTCAGGCGACACTTCTTTGTTCTCTCTCCTGTGTGTTATTCCTTCTGCATTCCTCTACAGATGCAATGAAAAACAATAACAAATGACACAAACCAGCTTTCTTCCTCCAAAGAAGGAACACTAGCTTTTCCTTTATGGCTTTCTACTTTGAAATTTTCTGTACTGTGTTTGTAACTTTGAAGAGTCCTAAGAAACTTATGAAAATTATGATTCTGGTAGTGTGTATATCAGACTCAACTAATTGAATAAGAACTAAAATAGAAACTTACAAAATTTCAGCAGATTGATACCAATATGAAATAAGTCTTGGTCATGCAATATTCCACCCAACTGTCCCCACCTTCTCCACACGGTGACTGAGGAATCCATGTCAGGGATCTGTGTTGGATCTTCTGAATTTAGGTAGCAGACAAGAAATAAATGGGAGAATATTGACAAGAGATTATTTATAGGAGCTAGGTATTAGGTTGGTATATTTTACTACTATACATGGTCGGGAGAGGAGGACTGGATGTATAATTGGGAGGGAGGAATAAAAAAGGAAGTTTGGAGACATGATACCTGTTGGAGGGGGACCAGGGACTTTGGATGCCAATTAAGCTTAAATCTCAGCTTCTCCACTGTAGTAAAAGACCACCTTTCAGAATGCAAATTCTCGGTACTTAATAAAAGTGAATTGGTGACCTATTCCCCATGGCACTGTTTAGGTCCCAACAACAGCACAGAAACAGACCCCCTCCCACCCCCACATCCTCTTTTTGGAGACATGATACCTGTTGGAGGGGGACCAGGGACTTTGGATGCCGATTAAGCTTAAATCTCAGCTTCTCCACTGTAGTAAAAGACCACCTTTCAGAATGCAAATTCTCGGTACTTAATAAAAGTGAATTGGTGACCTATTCCCCATGGCACTGTTTAGGTCCCAACAACAGCACAGAAACAGACCCCCTCCCACCCCCACATCCTCTTTTTGACAGGAGGACAGATACGAAGTGCAGACTAAGTTCCCATTTTCTCTTGAGTGTGGAATCCCTCTCATGTGGTGGAAGAGGAGCCATGGATGTCTGTGTTAAGATCCTCCTGTTGCACAGGAGTGAGTGATAGCATGAGAGACAGGGAAGGGCTCCTAAAGACACCTCTGGGGAGGTTCCATAGGAGTTTGAACTTTAAGGACAGACAGATGTTCATAAAGAGTGGTGTTTGAAGGAAGGCATTTCCTGCTACGGAAAAGCATGGCCAGATCAGGGAAGTGGAGAATGTACTCAGGAGACTGAAGTAAAATCAGAGGAAAAGCAACAAACGTGAGTCACCAAGGTTTCGAATACATTTTCCAAAAGCATGCCTTTGAGCAAGTGATTCATTCCTTTGTTAGGGTCATGGGGATGATGAGCCTTTGGGGGAAGGAAAATGGTCACTGAGAAGAAAACACACTTCTTTGTTGGTTAAATGATTATAGTCTTTTCCATATATTTATAAAGTTGGGACCATTCCAAGGCATGCCAGACATTTTTTAAAATTTATTTTTTATGGGTTTTGAGTAACAAAGTAGCCTTACTGTGGAATATGAAACGTGAGTGAGATTACCCAAGTGGATAAAAACAGGCTGGGGGTATATTTACCAAGGAAACATTGCTGATATATATACTGAAAACACCCCATGCTCTTCACGTGGGCTGTGGGAACACTCTTAATGAGCATCAACTTTGGACAAAGAAAGAGCGCATGTGTGTAAGTACAAATCAAGGTGAATTTCCAGGGGCTAAGCAAGTTCTAGATCAAGGTTGGCAAAGATTCCTGTCAATAAAGTGTTTGCTATGGAATCATAAGGCCCCTGGCTTCGGTGTCCAGAACCCTGGAAAATTCTGGGCGTGGTGGCACGTGCTTGCAATCCTAGCACCGGGGAGGTGAAGAAAAGCAGAGTTTTTAGGGTCCCTGGTCAGCAAGCATAGCCTAGTCTGTGACCTACAGGGCAGTGACAGATTGTGCCTCCAAAAGAAAATAAATGACACCCGAAGAATAATATCAGGCCTCCTCATGCACAGCCACACACAAGAATGTGTGCACATGTATACACACAAGACTGTGTGCACATGTATACACACAAGAATGTGTGCACATGTATACACACAAAATAAAGCACGAAGAAATGGATAATCCATGGTATGAGGAAGAAAGACATCAAAACACAAATCAGTTCCAATATGTTTGACTCAGATGACACTTTGAAAACACAGAAGCCTGCAAGAAGTCCATATTCTCTTCTCTGATCTGTGTGCCAACTGTTAGTGTGCTATAGCTCCGTGCCATGTCTTCCTCTTCAGAGGGCATCAAATGTGACATGCATGGACTTCAAGGAATACATTCAAAATATCTAGAACTCTAGCTATGTTTTCCATATTCATAAAACTGATTTTTCACTAATGAGAACAAGCTAGGAGTAAAATTGTATTTGTAGGGGTCAAATTGTGTTTGTGGAGTTGGAAGAAGTTGTTTTATTCCCCCGCAGGAATTCTTTTTTTGCTTGTTTGTAAAAGGGAGATGCGTTTTCAGACCCCTTCTAATCTGGCTTTGCTGAGGCATCTGCTTCCTGTTTTCTCTTGAGGACCGTTAGAGTCACCCATGCCATTTGAAATCTGTGACTTAGAGATTTTCTCCACCAACTCAATAGTCATTCTGTTGGGATTTGAAAATTATGGAATCACTTTGATTCTCTGGATTTTTAGGACTTTTTTTTTCTCCCTGAGACAGGGTTTCTCTGTGAAACAGTTCTGGCTTCCTGGCTGAAACTTACTTTATAGACCAGGATAGCTTTGAACTTACAGAGATCTGTCTGCCTCTGCCTCCTAAGGGCTAGGATTAATGGTGCGCACCCCCATGGATTTTTATATGACTTTAAATTTATTTATCTTGGAGCTTTAGAAGCTTGGTTAAATGTGCACAGTCCAGAATGCGTCATTGAACCGTGTGGTGGGCACAGATGACAGCAGTGAGCACGTTCTCTGCTGTGCAGCCGTTCAGCTCCTCAGCGCCCTTTTCTTTCTGAACAGAGACTCTGCACCCAGTACCTATGAAGTCCCCATCTCTCAGGCTTGTGGAAGCTATCATTCTGCTTCCTGTGTCCGATTCTGACTATTATAGATACTGATCTTATACATGTATTCATAGAACATTCATCCTTTTGTGACTGGCTCAGTTGCTTTGGCATAATGTCTTTGAGATCAATGGATGCTGTAGCGAGCACCAGAATTTCATTCTCTTGTGAGTCTAAGTAATATTCCATTGTAAGCATACGAGACATTTATAGATGTGACATAGGTACCATATTTTTATGCTCATTCGCCTGTTGATGAATATTTGTATTTTCCACCTTTGACTATATAAGTAATGCTACACCAAGGCACAGGTGTACACATATTTCTTTCCAGTTCTTTTGTTTAACCATAATTCCATAGTTAATATTTGTTTTTTTTAAAATTTTTGTAGTGTGTGTCTCAAATGGGTGAACATGGTCTGGTTTTGTTCTGTTCAAGAGTCTTGTGTGGCAGGGACGGAGTCCCAAGACTGGTCAATGTTAGTGCTGTTGTTAGGTCAGGTGTGTGTAGCAGCCACTAGATTGGGTTCGCATCAGTACGCAGGCAGAGCTCACTGAATGCTCACCACAGTCCAGCTTGGAGGCAACTCCATGCACACAGGAGAGTTGTCATTACCTTCTTTGACTTGAGCTCTCGCGGTGGAAACCTTGAGGCACTTCTATTTCTTTTCCTACACCCTTAGCTGTGTACCGTCTTGTTTTGATAACCACGTGCGATCTCGTTAATCCTTGAAATGTTTGCCATCTACATATTTTGCTGAGAATCACCTTCACTTTTTCTGGTCAGCATTGTGGGGAAGTGTCATTAGGAAGCCAAAGAAAGGACCAGCTCTCCAAATGAGAGACATGATTACTGCCAAGCCCTTCATGGAAGGTACTCCTCTGTTTCGCTTAGGAGTGTTATAGTCACAGAACCCAATTAAGCTCTTGGTCTAGCTATAGCCACACGATACGTTCCTTTGGTTGACAACTTCAGTTATCAGTTTAAGACATCTTTCTACGCGGAAAGGAACCCTAGAGTAGGGATATCAGTAGGAACCCACTTCAGGAGCTTCACTGACATTGCTTCTCCTGATAGACAAGCCGAGCCTGCCAGCCAGTGTTTATAAAATAGAGGAATAAAAGAAAGGAGAGGGAAAGTTTTTCCTGGATGGAGTTTCTTGGTTAATTCTACCAATAATTTAAAGAAATTGTTATTTATTTTTCTCACCCTTTTATTTAGATAAAGCCAAGGTAGACAGACAGTTGGATGGAAGATACATAATAGGGGCAGAAGGCTATTGGGAATGGGAAGGTGTAAATCTCTGTGGAAAAGGCCAGGACTGTATAAGAAGAAAATGGAAAATCCATGGGAACTTGATTATCAGTAGATAATCAAATACCCTATTATACATCTGACTGCCATATATTATAGTACTTTAATCATCTTTTCATCAGAGCAATAAAGCAGTGGTGAGCAGCATTTCAGTATGCCATTGGCTCGGCTCTGCTTCATTCTGGTAAAACAACCTTTCTTTGAGTGGTATTACGCAGGTTAGTTATATACTATGATGACCACTATAACCCTGCGCAATTAATAGATGGCAATGGACCACACTACTATTTGTTAAATAGGTGCTCAAAAGCATTTACAATATCTGTCCCAGTGTAGAGCAGACTTCCCTCTGAAACAGTTTCCTAGTCCTGATAATGGACAGTGATTTGAAAGCAAAATGATGTTAGAAGGAGAAAGAACCTTCCAAAAGTTCAGGTCTAGTTTTTACTGCAGAGAGAGCTAAGCATGGCAGAGAGATGGTGAGAATTGGGTCTGCCTCTCAATTCTTTAGTCATTTTCTTTCCCTTCTACATCCTGTTTTTTTTTGGGGGAGGGGGGAGCATCATTTTATTATGAGGTAAAATTAAAGGTACATCATTTTCCTGGAAGATTCTTATCTCTTTTGTCTGTGTTCTATTGCTATAACAAAATGCATTAGGATGAATAATTTATATGATTTGAAGTTTATTACGCCAGTTTTGGGGGCTGTAAAGTCCAAGATTAAGACATGATTAAATTTGGTGTCTGATGAAGGCTCCATAAGTGGCACCGAGTTGCTGTGTTGTCACAGGGTGGAAGGGCCAGGCAGCTGCCTCCCATCTCTTCCACAGTGGCACTAATCCTATTCAAGAGGACAGAGCCTCCATGATTTAATTACCTCGTTAATGCTCCATCTGCTAATACTGTCACACTGGAGATTAAGATCCCACATACGCATTTTACGAGGAGCCAAATTTCAGACCATCACAGAGAGGAGGAGATACAATGTTGTTTTGAAAGAAATATTTAAGGATACAATCAGTGAACAAGTCCATTAAGTATCTAGAGTTATTTACTGAACATCAAATATATTCTAGGATCTGTGCAATATGTTGAGGGCATAAAACTGGTCAAAAGCATCAAGGCACCTACTTTCCTGATGCCTTAAGAATAATGAGAAAAACTACTGAGTGAATCATGCCCTGAATAATTGCTATGAATAATCACAGCCTGGATTAGTTCTGTGAAGCACGGGAATTAAGAGCGTGTCAAAGGAACTTGATCACGGTTGGGCGATGAGGGTGCTTTCTCCAAAGATATGATCTTTGCCCCGCAATCCACAGACTGAGATGGATTTTATTTGGTGGAAGGAGGCACAATGCAGAAGAGGTGGTGGGAAGAAGAAATGACCCCTGACTCCTGAGTTAGGAAGGAGTCGGGCTGTGGTGGGACCAGAAGAGGTCTTTGTTGTTTGAAACAGTGAGAGCAAGTTGGGTAGGCTTGTAGTGAAGGTGAAAGACCCAGGTGAGATGGGGGTGGGGTAGGGATGGAACATACAGGAGAGATGAAGAAATGGGAGAAGTTACCAAAGATATGAAAGCAGAATTTGGATAAAGACTTTAATGCGGTGAAACTCAAGGCAAGACCACCTGTGAGAACCATCAACTCAGGTCAAAGCTACCTGGAGACCTTACAGGAAGCGCCATGTGATCACGTGACGGAGAGGAGCCAGCACTAATAAAAAGCTGTCAAGTCTGTTAAGTGTCTATGAAACTGGTCGCAAGCTCTAGGCATGCCAACATGTTAAACAGCCATGATACATGAAACAATATGTCACGGCTTCCACTTGGCCAGGGAAGAACTGAAGACTGGGGGATGGAGAAAGGGATTGCCTTGTATAGTTCAAGTTTGAAGTTAGAGGTATAGAAGTGAGAGCTAGCAGATAGGAACTCATGGCCCGAGAGCTCCAAGTTGGGGTCAGCAGTTAGGGGTCTAAGCCAAAGATCATCGTCATGAGCTGTTAGAATCTATGACGGTGGTTCTCAACCTTCCTAGGGCTGCAACCATTAATACAGTTCCTCATGTTATGGTGATCCCCAGTCATAAAAATATTTTCATACTATTTTATAACTGCAATTTTGCTACTATTATGAATCATAATGTAAATATTTTTGGAGATAAAGGTGTGCCAAAGTGGTCATAGGTTGAGAACCAATGGTCTAAGACAAGGTTCATCATGATCGATGGTTGGGGTCTAAGATGAAGTTCATTGTGAGGGCAGCTAATTTATTGAGTTGCGCAGTATGTTGTTGCTGAAATACACTGAAATTCCAGAAATTTTTGAAGGTAAGATTTTCATAAGATTTCTCCTCTTAAAGATAAAAACATAAAACAAATTGTATTTATTAGCTATCCTTTCTGCTAAATCCAGTTCAAAGCAGAGATACCATCTAGGTTAATACTGGAAAAGTCCATACTTAAAAAAAACTTATTTCATTTTTCTAAACTTTTATATTTGAGACTTTTTTTTCCTGTGTAGCTCTGGCTGTCCTGGAACTCAACCTGCAGATGAGGCTGGCCTTGAACTCAGAGATCCACCTGTGTCTGCTTCCTGAGTGCTGGGATTAAAAGTGTATGCTATCACCGTCCGGCTTAGATTTGCTTTTCTTAACCAATGTGTTTGGTGACTCAAAATTTGCTTCTCAGTGTGACATTTCAGGAAACCTCTATGCCTAGGTGGACAAAGTAATTCAATACAAAAATCACTGGCTAGCTTCTGGAACACACAGTAGACAGACACTATGGCTCTGGAGGAAGACTATATCAGAATAATTGGTGACTTCTATTGGCTCCTTTGTGTCCATGGTCTGCTGACGAGCTGGCTTTGGAGTTGTGGGACCAGTGCAGTCGTGTAGAATACCCTGATCAGAGGGATGACCAGCTTGGGGCTTCAGGTTCTGCAGTCTCATAATCTGTATCTATTGTTGCGGTCTGATATGGAGGGAAGCAGGTGCCAGGGCCTTACAGCATCCACTCATTTCTGGTCCCTCTTCTTTCTTTCTAATTCTCCTGGCTGCCTGCCTCTCACTCCTTTATGCCCTGGCCATTCTCAGCCTCTGCCACCCAGCCAGTACCTGCAACTGTTGCTACTTTCTGTATGAGGTGGCAATCTGGTTGCATTGGCAGGGAGAAACTTGTAGGGGGTCAGAGAGTGTGGGCAGATCTTGCCATGGTCCATTGCCCCCATTAGGGGTCAGGCCACAAAAACAGAAGGTATATGGTTCCTGTGGGACCCACAATATCCCGGAGTAGAACAAGATGGTAGCTGTTCCTGGTTTAGGGTGATAATGATATGCTTGCCGAGTGAGTTAGCAGGGGGAGAGACTGGCCACTCCACCTAGGTGCTGAATGTATCTGAGCACAATAAGTCTGAGGCACTGGGTTTTCATGAGCTACGAGCTGGAGTTGTGGGGCAAGGCAGACTTCCCTTCCTGTCTCTGGCCAGCCTAGCTCTTGGACTGCTGGTTCCCGGGACATAGGTTGCGTGTGAAAAGTTACAAAGAGAGATCCTGGAGCACTTACGAAAGATCGCACAAACTGTGCAAATATCCCTAGGCTCAATGGAGGTTGGCGTTAAATAAATCAATAATATTTGTTACATATTGCATACAAGTACTATAAATATATTATAGATATAATAAGTAAATTAATTAATTAAAGAAAACCAACAGCACACCAAGAAAGAGGAAGACATGGAAAAGAAGAAAAGGCTCTAGCTGTAGTGCTTGGACTGACAGATTTTCCTATTTTTTCTAAACAACTTTCATTTCGCCCTGACCTGGCAAACTGTTCATCTGTTGGTCTTGTCTGCAGAGCCATCTAGCGGTGAGATTTTTGGAAGGAAGGACGGCAGAGGAAGAGGTCAAACATGGTGTGGTGTTGGAAAACTGATGCGTAGTCAAGCACGAGTTCAGTCAAGAGAAACAAGAAAGAGAGTGTTTGTGTGACCTGTGGTTTTCAGTCATGGTATGGAAAAAGACACATAGCAAGGAAGCGACACTGAACTGGGCCCCTAGCTCGTAGGTCATTGGGGGGAATGTTGAGATACATGACGTAGCTGCAGCTGCCAGGACCCATAGGCTCCGAGTCTCTGCCTAGTTGCTATGGACATAAAAGGGCTTGCGTTTCCACACTGATGCGGGGCTGTTCAGGGACTGAGCCTGGAAGAGTTTCAGGCACAAGTGTTCAGGGATGACATGAAAGCGACAGTGGTACTATCAAGCTGAGAAGAGGGTCTTTGTTGTCTCCGTGAGTCAGGCATGGAGATGGGTCAGCCTTTAAAACAGTGCAGTGAAGGCAGGAACGGGCGGGCGGGGTGAGAGAAGTGGGTGGTGCTTTCTTATTGGTGTAGGCTGGTAGCAGGTAGTTCAGTAGGAAAGGGATGCGGCAAATGAGCATCTTCTTCAATGGGCTGCATGAGTCACAATGGCAATGATGCCGTGGAATTATGCCCTGATTAAAGGACTCAGGCTGTTGTCGATTCCAATAAAACAGTCCCACGCTAGTTCAGATGTCAAAATTGAATACTTCTGTTGTATATTCTTTTTACAAAGATTCTCTTTTTGATTATAAAGATTTTTTTGATTTCTTCCTTGTTTGGAAAATAATTTAGAAGGAAGTTACAGCCATATACATAAAGGATTTCATGTACTATGCTGCATATGTTATATGATATTACTATACAGTATATGTTATATTGCATGTACTCTATGGTATGTATTGTGCTGCATGTGCTATATTGTGTATATTATACTGCATGTATTATACATTGTATATTGTGCTGTGTATCCTATATTGCACATATCTACTACATGTACTATACTGCATATACTGGATTGCATATTTTATATGTCCTATACTGGAGGCATTATACTGCATATACTCTACTGCATGTATTATACTATGTGCATACTGTGTATACTATATTGAATGCACTATTCTGCATACACTACACTGGATGCATTACACTATGCATACTATATTAAACGCACTATTATTCTGCCTACACTATCCTGCATGGATTGTACTGTGTACAGCACACTGAATGTACTATCTGACATGCACTATACTGCATGTACTATACTGA
This sequence comes from Microtus pennsylvanicus, assembly GCF_037038515.1. Taxonomy (NCBI): domain Eukaryota; kingdom Metazoa; phylum Chordata; class Mammalia; order Rodentia; family Cricetidae; genus Microtus; species Microtus pennsylvanicus. The sequence goes on along the minus strand of NC_134585.1, from coordinate 90,740,887 downwards.
GTGTCTTACACTGTGTATACTCTATTGCATTGTATACTGCCTTTACTTCATGTACTATACTTAGTATATTATACTACATTGTGTGTGCACTGCTTATAATATATTGCATGTGTTATACTGTGTATATGATACTGAATGCACTATTCTACATGTACCATGCATTGTACACTATACTGCATTATTTCATTGCAGACACTATACTGCATGTAATGTAATGAAACACTGTACTAGAATACTCTGTCTTTTATATTGTACGTCTTATACTGATACATTGTCTCTACCATATTACATATGATATATTGTAGGTAGTATACTCATTCTATATGTGCTATACCTCATATATTATGCTGCCTATACTTTATCGCCTTTATGTTACTGGGTATACTAAGCTGCATGTACTACATTGTACTTACTGTGTCTATACACTGTATTGCATGTACTCCACTTCAGGTATTGTCCTGGATATGATAGACTGTCTATAATGCATGTACTGTACTGCATACACAGTGAAATGCTAGATGAGAAATGGGCTGTGCCTTTGGGTTTCCATAAGCACACGCTATGATATTTGCCTAAGGAAAAAATTGTCTAACAACACATTTCATGGAATATGTTCTCATTGTTCAACAGTGCACGACTATTTCCACTTCACTGATGCAGGAGACGTCTTAGAGAAAGATTTATTGCAGTCAAATGCTATTCACCCTCATGTGCTGAAATTCTAGAGAAACTCTCTCCACATGCATGTATGTACACACAGGGACAAAAACATGTGTTTAATTAACATGCCCTCCAAAGAAACCCAGTGGGGGATGTTTTTGAAACTTGAATGAGACCAAAGCACAAGCAAGTTACTTCTCCCCTCTTGTGACCTCTGTGGGCATCTGGCTGGACAGCCCAGCACACTATATACATACAGGCAAAACACATATGTGAAATAAAAACAAATCATTGTTTTTAAAAGAGAGGAAAGATTTCTTGTTTTTGTTCACAGGTGCTGAGTGTGCAGACCACAGTCAGTTGGCCCCCTGAGCTCAGGCAGAACACCACAGTGGCAGGAACACGTGGCAGAGAGCTGTCACTCAGTAACACACAGGGGGCAGAGAGACCTTGCGCTGACTTTCTCCCGCCCCCTTTATTTCATCCATGCAGCGGTGCCACTAACATTTTGGATGAGTCTTCCCCACCTCGGATAATTCTGTCTGGAAGTTACCTCCCAGACACACCCAGAGCTGTGTCTTGCCAGTTGCCCAGGTGAATCCGGATCCAGCCAAGCTGGCAGTGAGGACGATCCCGTACACATATTTAGAATAAAGCAGATTTTTTAATTTTTATTTTATTTATATATTTTGTTTGTTTTTTGAGACAGGGTTTCTCTGTAGCTTTGGAGACTGTCCTGGAACTCTCTCTGTAAACCAGGCTGTCCTCGAACTCACAGAGATCCATCTGCCTCTGCCTTCTGAGAGCTGGGAATAAAGGTGTGTGCCACCCAGCAGATGCCTAAGAGCTTGTCATTCTCCTAAATCATACCTGTATGAAAACTATCTACAGGCGTTTACAATAGGTGTTGTAACTGACCCAGAGATGGTTTAAAATGTACATGAGCATGACTTCTGCCTGTAGCTCAGCACTTGGCAAGCTGAGGCAGGAGGATTGCTATGAATTTGATGTAGTCCAGGGCCTATATAGTGAGTTCCAGATTAGTGTGAGCTACGGAGTGAGATCTTGTCTCAAAAGGAAGAAAGAAAATTAAACCTAATAAAAGAATTAAGAAGTATGTGGGCAGGCCTGGGGGCGGGACTGCAGATGCTCCTCCCTTCTTGCCCCTGGTCCTGGTCCACCTCCCTTTCCCTAGGCACATTCTGGGACGAGGGAAGGTGGCAGAGGACATGCAGGTCCCACAGAAGCTGGTGTATTTATCCTGCGTTCTGGGCCCCTCTCAGGATTTCTTTTTGACATAGAGCTGACTGGGTAGCCTTCCCCTCATTGATGTTGTTTTCAATATCAGTTAGCCCAGCTCTGGTCTCCTGAGACCAGGGTCTAAAATAACAATAGCTGCAGGAAAGCAAGCAAAACCACACCAACCGATCGTCTCAGTTTCCCATCCTATGCTTGGTCAGAACGTTCTTGTCAAAGCCGAACTAGTTTGCGTGTGCTCCTTAAACACGAGCATCAGAGCCCAAAGCAGAGATGCAGAGTAAACAAGAAAAGCAAGGCCTGCTAAAATCGTTTGCATAATTGTGTGTATATATTGGGGAGCGTTTATTTCCTTATTAGATTCCCAGTAGCCTTTGTGAACACAGTGAAGAGCACGTCTCTAATGTGATTTCGGAGGAATCTCATTGATTCATTAACTCAGTAAATATGCGCTGAGAACACAATCCCGGGCGACCCCTGGAGGCTAGGATACAGCTGTGAGCCAGGCACAATAAAGACTCTTTTTCTTTTCATCCAACTTAACGTTGCAAAGACAGTAACAGTTCCCAAGAATTTCACAGACATCCGTTGTAAAAAGGCAGAGAGAGAGAGAGAGAAAGAGAGAGAGAGAGAGAGGGAGGGAGGGAGGGAGGGAGGGAGGGAGGGAGGGAGGGAGGGAGGGAGGGAGGGAGGGAGGGAGGGGGAGGGGAAGGGAGAGGGAGAGACTTAAGCAGGTTTTCACCCTTGAAATAAATATCTCGAAGGCCTGTTGGTGCAGTGGTCCAGCTAGATTGACAGGCAGCTGGCGTCCTGATGGCCTGCGCCACCACTAGTGGCCACTGGGAGGAGCCAGAGCACCAGGAAAATGATTTGCCCCGGTCAGGCGATCTTTCTGACATTTTGCCAACACTGCTCACGGTTGTTACAAAGAATGTTTAAGATTCCCGCAATCTTCGAGACACAATATTTTATTACTTATTTGACTATATCCCTTGAGTTTTTCCTTTACAAAGTCTGAAGCCATTTTTTTTTTGTTTTAGATTAGAGATATTAATTTATTTGGAGACAAGTAGAGAAATTCCGGAGTGTTGAAAACAATACTCTTAATTACCGGGTCAGGCGCACCTGAAACCGAATACGACCTTGATAATTGGTGACACGGATTAACCTTTTCTGACATGGAGGTCTGTCCAGCAGTACTTTTCTGCTGCCTTGAGATAAACTGCAGATATTCTAAATCAGAATATTTAAGAGTTTCGCCCGTGTCTGTGGCCTGGAAATTACATCTAGGGGAAAATTCCGTTATTTCTCATATTACATCAGGAAACGTTCATTTTATCTGAATGTTCCACTTCTGTTGGCCATACATACTGTTTAGAATCCAGTTGCTTCTGTCACTTTGAGATCACTCTGATGATAAATCTTTAAATAAAAGTTAAAATCTTATGTCACAAATTTCCACTAACTTGTTCATTCCTTCTTTTTTCTTTCTTTCAATCTTTCTTTCTGCAGAATTTCAAGCACTCAGTAGGCTGGTTTCTATCTCTTGTAGTTGCGGATTACCTTGGACTTCTGATCCTGCCTCTGTATCCCGAGTACTAGCATTAGAAGTGAGTACTAGCTGCCCCAGGATTATGTGGTGCTGGGAATTGAACTCAGGGACTTGAGCATGTTAGGCAAACATTATACTGCCTGAGCTGTATTCACAGCTGCCTCCCATTACTTCCTGAATACAAATATTGAATGTAGAGTTAAAGTCTTTCCCAAAGGCCAGTACAAGGCTGACAGCTCCTACACACAGTGGGACCCCATTACTTCACTTATGCCACCATTGGCAGGTGGTGGAACGTATTTAAATACCGCTTTCCCTTCTTCTATTCTCTTCATCTGTAGGCTAATTGTTCTTCTGCATAAGTGACAGTGGTGTTTCAGAGCTGAGGTAGATATGGGAACTGACTAGCTGGGAATGGTGTGGCTTTGGATGAGTCAGGGTTTCTTTGTAGCTTTGGCGCCCTGTCCCAGAACTAGCTCCTGTAGATCAGGCTGGCCTCGAACTCACAGAGATCCACCTGCTTCTGCCTCCCAAGTGCTGGAGTTAAAGGCGTGTGCCACCACCACCAGGCTATTTTATTTTATTTTATTTATTTATTTTTTGAGCCAGAGTAATTCTCTGAGTTACCCTGGCTGTCCTGGAGTTCTGGCTTCTGGTCTCACTCTGGCCATACACTTGGAGATCTGCCTCCCAAGTGCCTGGATTAAAGGCATGCGCCACCAATGCCTGGCCAAGAAACTATTTCTTAAGGTTAGAGTTTGCTATAACTTATTCATAGCAAAAGAGATGGTAAATTCTCATTTTTAAAGTATGATTTTAAAAACAGTTGAAAGATCTATGCTATAACTATGATTGTTTTCTGGACTGTGGATTAAAATAATAATGTCTTCACCCAACTGAGTATTTTCTCTTGGGCATTTATTTTAATTGATATATAAAAACATAAAAATCAAACATATTAATGGGCTACCAGGTTTCGATTCACGCACACTAGTTTCTTCTGGTTGACTTACTCCTTAGATGCTGTAGGTATTTGCTCATCATGCTTTTCTGGAGGGCAGGCCTGACAGTGAATTCTAACGTCACCTCTTTCTCTATTAGTCTAGTGCTAGATTAGAGTGATAAGGGGAGCAAGCTATACCATAAGCTCAGGAAGTAATGCTGTGTAGCCCAGGCTTTCGTCCAACTCAAAATCCTCCTGCCTCAGCCTCCCAAGGGCCTAAGACAGGAAATGATGTCTAGAACATGATTCTTCCCAGATCAGAATGGAAACATTTGCTTGGGGACTGACAATGCAGCCATGCCTTCAACGTCACTGACAATGCAGCCATGCCTTCAACATCACTGGGCAGGGAAACCTGTCACCTCTCTTCCTTGGCCTTTGTAAGAGAAGGTGGGGCCTCCGTACCCTGCCAGTGATACATCATGGGGAACCTGCTGTCAAAGATGAAGGTGCGGTGCTGGAGACGATTGAACAAAGAACTAAGGACTCAAGGGCCTTCTTCAAAGTGCTGGAGATGTTACTGCCTGGCCACCGAAATGAGGGAATCTAGAGACACAACCCCCTTTCTGTTCACTGACTGCAGGATTTGGGAATAAAGATATAGATTTTGGATTTTTTTTTGTCAATACAGATTTTCAGGCTGGAGAGGAAGTTCAGTGGTGTCCCAATGAACTTTTGATTGCTGTGAAAAATACATCAAGAGCAAAGGCAACTTGGGGGAGGAAAGGGTTAATTTTCCTCACCTGCCCATCCTTGAGTGAACCAAGGCAGAAACTGAAACAGGGCAGGAACCTGGAGGCAGGAACTGAAGCAGAAGCTGAAGCAAAAGCCATTGGATATGCGCTGCTTACTGGCTTCCTCCTCAGGGTTTTATTCCTGTTTTTTTTTTTAAAGCACCCAGGACCATGAGCCCCCTCTCTCCCTGCCCCCCCCCACGCCTGCCCACAGTGGTGCTGGCCCTCACACATCAATGGTTAATTGAGAAAATGCCCTACAGCTTTGCCTACAGGCCAATCTGATGGAGGAGGTATTTTCTCAACTGAGGCTCCTCTGCTGAGATGACCCTTGCTGTACAATGCTTACAAAAATAAAATAAAATAAAATAAAATAAAATAAAATAAACAGCACAAGTAAGAACTTTGGAGAAATCCTGATGGACCAGCGTTGAATAGGCCAATAGGTTTAAAAGACCAATACTCATGAAAGTGACGTTTTTTAAATGGAGAATGGCTTCTTAGTTCTTTCTTGTCCTAGATATTCAAACCACGTGTCAGAGGATGAAAAGACTTGCATGCAAGCATGAACCCCCAAGTTCAGATCCCTAGCACCTATGTAATGAAGCGAGGCATGACCTGTGCCTATGACCCCAGTGCCTAGAACAGGGGCCTGGAGACAGGAAAATCATTGGGGCTTGCTGGTCAGCCACCTCGCTGGGAAAATTGTGATCTTTAGGGTCAGTGAGGGATTTGGTCTCAAGAGAACATGCAACAGAAGAGGGAATGGCATACTCATCTCTGGCCTTCATGTGAGCTCAGGAACGTGTACGCACGGACAAGATCCTACTCACAGAAATGCGTAAAAATATATGTATATACATATTCGATATACATAGAGGAAAATTTTAGGCCCCAAAATAGAACATCAACAAACCAAGGCAAAACAGAGAAAGCAAGAATTTGGAGTTCTGCCTTGATTTAGGAGGAGTCCCTGCTTGACCCACCCAAAGTTATCCTAAAGTCATCAGCTTGTTAGGGCTGCCCTCAGCTTGAGAAAACTACCTGGAATTGGAGTGGTCAGGTTCTTGGACTGCAGGTAGCATCCTGATAACCCAAGAAGGTGAAAATCAACTACAGAGTTTCTCCATTATGACACTAAAGATTTTCTCTGTTTACTTTGTCACAGTGTGAATGGGAAGCGTAATGGAATCTGTACTTGATTTGATCTCCTCTGATGCTGGGCATGTGTTATTTAGGGGTACTCTCTAGAGATACCAGACACAGAGAGCAAATACCAGCTCCCTGTCACAGCCTTCATAAGGGAAAACAGCCAACACCCTGCAGAGAACTGTACAGCCAAGCAGTGCCGGTCAGCAAACACCCTGCAGAGAACTGTACAGCCAAGCAGTGCCGGTCAGCACATTGGTATTGCAGATGCACCATTGGCATTGGTTGTTTTTAACTTTCAATTAGTTTGCTGGGATGCGGCCTCTGCTGTAAATGCATGGGTCCTACCCTCAGTTTGATTGGCCAGTAGACGTTGTAAAGATTTTTCTAAATTTGTATCTTCATTGGAACATTGTTGCCTCTGGCTACTGGGCCACGAGGGTATAGATGGAGTTCTGAAATATGCAAAAACCTGTATTTTCCCTTCTGTTTTGGAAAATTTTCACTGAGATTAATATTATTGTGCACGTCCACACATCGTCGCTGTCGCTTGAGAATCTCCACAGTGCTTCCACACTTAATTCCTTCAGCTCTCGAGGTTTATCTTTAACGTTGCCGCTCAGAAGTCGTTTCTATTTTTCTTAAGACGCTGAGATTGACCAGATCGTAAAGATCCACAAGAAAGCTGTTTGTCAGCTTTTAAAGTCCTAGCTTTGATTCTGGGAACTCTCCCCCCCCCCCCCATTACTCATTAGCAGACTGATAAAGGAAATATCTTTTGGTAACTGTGGTGGAGAATTAAATTTCGCTTTTAGTTTGACAATTGAACCAGTTATTATTATTGAAAAGAATTAGCATGAAGTTCGGAGAGACAGCTGAACGGTTAAGAGCACTTGAAGAGAACATCAAGAGCTCAGGTTGGGTTTCCGGAAAACACACGGTAGTTCACTGTAACTGTCTTCTGACCTTCATGTGCACTGCACACATGTGGTGAGTATCCATACATGCAGGCAAAACATTCATACAAAAATTTACATAAATACATAGATTATCATGAGTAGTGCCATCTTGTAGACCAGTTGAATATCCGTAAGTATCAGACTTATTAAACACAGTTAACTATGCGATTTCTTCTCGTTGTTTTGATTATAGCACAGATTCCCAAATGACTTAAACACAATGGTAAAATTAATCTTTGCGTTCTACTGTTCTACTCAAATATTCTAAATATTTGCCAATTTTTTTTGGGAACCAATCCAAAGGTTAAGCTGATAAATGTGAGGTTATTGCAATAAATAATTCAAAACCAAGACCAGCCAGTGGAAACAGATGGCGCTCCTGGAAGGAGCTGAAAATTTCCATTCTCAAAAGAACGGAAACCTTCTGCTTGGAGCTGTGCAGCTCCACGGACTTAAGTGCAGGCCTGTAAATCTATGTGGTTTCTCTCTCTCTCTCTTTGTGGTCTTGAGTCACATTCTTTTGATTTGATGTTTCTCAAGGTATGGGAAGCAGAGGCTAAGTTAAAACACAAGAGCAGGAGCTCTGGTTGTTCTCAGTGTGTGGAGCTGTCTTTCTGGTTCTGTCGCCGCTTCCTGCTCCTCTGCGTTGCAAGTGAAGATGCATATTCCAGTAAGAGGACAAAGGGCATTTGAGCAAGCTTTTATTCTACCTAAACCCAGGTTTAATTCTCCGAGTTACAGGATAAATAGGCGTGTAATCCAGGGGATTTCTTAAGGTAGTGAGTTGAGTGTGCACCAATGATGGCATTTTTAATTCATGAAAAATTTCAAGCGATGAGCAGCTCTTCCATGAAGAGTTGTATCCGAGAGGTTAGAATTGAGTTTGATGGATAATCGGAAGCGGAGGAGGAAAAGGCAACCGAAGAAAGGACAAGCTGAAATTAACCAGACCCAAACTTAAGTGAGCTTACACACGTTTAGAACAGCATTCAGAAGGGAAGTTGTGAAGCTTGACATTTAACTTATACCCTCATCCACCACCCAAATCAACAAAATTTCCCAAATTTTCTTTAAATAATAAGGATATATATCAATGCATATTATTTTTGTTCTGTTGGTCATGTTCTTCTAGAGAACCCTAACACATACTGACAATGAGTCCCTTAGAGAATACAAAGAGTTGATTCTTGCATTATTCCATCTTAGAGTCTCTTTGATCAGCATGTTTAACAAACTCATTGGATGTAATTACGGATACAATTTTAATTGCCTTTGTCCCGTGACTCTTCTCTATGACATGTCTTCCTATATTTCTGTTCCCTAAAATTTTGTGTCAAATAACTACCATGTTACTATTTCCTCTGTGACCATTTTCATCTTTTTAAATAATACAGATATTTTTGCATTTATGTGTGAGATGCAATATAACATGTGGTTGTTTATTTTTTAGCTAATGTAAAAGCATACATTTATTTAAATGATAAAGATAAAGGAGAAGACAACATAGTGAGTTCATGTAATGATGCCTTTTTAATGTGGTTCATTTAGGTGGTTTTGATTGACACACTGTTCATAGTTATTGATAGGCCAGCAGTACAGAATGGCAGATATGCAGTGTGGACCAATCATGCCAGGCAATCAGCAGCCCCATCATCCTAAATATCATCATTCCTAGGAGCTGGCAAGTTTGACACTCTTCCCTTTTAGACAGTTTGAAATGTTTAATTGGTTGTTACAGACTAATAGTTATTTTACTTCATTTCAACCATTTTTTTGTGCTGATTTTTTGAAAACAAGATGAACACGGTGAACTTCACTTACTCACATGGTTGGTAACGATACTCTTTGTCATGTTACAAGATTTTAAAAAGTTCACATGTGTGGATGTCTGTATGTGTTGCACACACGGCGTGTGCGACTGCTCAATGTTCTTATGTGGAGGTCAGAGACCAGCCCTAAATGCTAGTCCTCACTTTGTGTAAGATACAATGTCTTTTTGCTCTTGTACTGGCGGGCTCGCTGGCCTGTGGACTTTGGACTTTGGCAGACATCTTGCCTCTGCCAACCATCTTGTCATAAAACACTTGACTACAGATACTTGCTGCTGTGTCTGGCTTTTAAGAGGGTTCTGTGGTTTTAAACCTGGTCCTTCTATTTGTGCAGAAATTCCTTTACTTGCTGAGTCAGCTCTTCAGATCCTCCTCCCCTTTTTTTTCTGTATGAGGAACAAGTCTTTGATTCTTGGAAACTGTCGGAGAGAACAATGGGAGATGAGAAAGAACACAGAGCTGTCACCTGATTTGTTGGCGGGACTTTTATCGTTAAGTTTCTGTATCTTCATTATCTGTCACTAGTTGCCTGAAATTAAATGAGTCGTTTTGTAAGGAAATGGAACTGCTTACAGGAATATATTACCCTAATATGTGGGTCTTAGCAGCCCATGGGTATTAAAACATGAGAGTTCAAGGTTATGGGGAAACTGGATCAATACTTTGTTGCTGGAAATGCAGAGGCCTGGTATGGGAAATGTGGTGCTTTCTTAAAAGTGTAAGCAAGCAACTAGACCATGACTCAGCCATTACACTCCTGGGTGTTTGCCAGAGGGACGTGTTTATGTTTATTCAGGAGTTACAGCAGCTTTGTTTGTGATAAATAGTAAACTGGAAGCAACCCTGATGTCTGCCAACAAACAAATGGCTCCATAAATGTGGTACATCCATTAATGTGGTACTAGGGAAGCCTACTCTGCAATTAAAAAGGAATAAACCATTGATACACACAACAGTTTAGATAAATTTTAGGGATCATGCTCTGTAAAGAGAGTCAATCCCCAAAGGCCACACACAGTATGAGCCCATTTAAACAAGGTTATTTCAGTGGCAAGGTGAGAACAAAGGAGACCAGATTAGTGATTTTATTTGAGAAAGAAGGAGGAAGGGGAGGGATGTGTGGTCAGAGAAACATTGCACCAGGCATCTCAACAAGAATTGTCTATGACTTCATTCAGATTTGAAAATGTGACCCCAGGGGAAGTTGGATCAGTGAATGTGTGATTGTTATGCTATTTCTTAAGGCTACATAATCTGCAATCATCTCAAAAATGTAATTTAAAAAAATCTAGCCAGACATGGTGGCCAGTTTAGTCTACGTAGCAAGCTCCAGGCCAGTCAGGGCTACATAGTGAGATTCTATCTCAAAAGCAAACTGCATAGAAAACATATTAAGAGAGGCATGCCAGCACCTGGGAGACAGAGGTAGAAACAGGGTGAGTTCCAGGCCAGGCCAGACTGCATAGCAAGACTTTGCCTCAAAACATAACCAAAGCAAACATACATAGTACATTTCCAACAGAAACGCCTTACTGAATTGGTGAATAGAATTTTTCTTGTTTAAGTTGATTATCATATGATTTTGGTAATATTGTACAGAAGTGACTGAAAGAAGTGGAGTTTTGATGCATCTTTAGTATTAAAATTTGTCTTTTCTTAAATTTTTGAAAATTCATTGCTTTTATTGAGCTGTATATATTTATCCACTCTCCTCTCTTCTTTCCCCCTCCCCTTCTGCCCTCTTCCATGATCCCCATGCAAAAGACCCAGATATCAATCCACACACTATGAACACCTGATTTTTGACAAAGAAGCAAAAAAAAAATTATAAAAATGAAAAAAGCATATTTAACAACTGGTGCTGGCATAACTGGATGTCAACACGTAGAAGAATGAAGATAGATCCATATCTATCACCATGTACAAAACTCCAAATGGATTAAAACTCCAAATGGATCAAAGACCGCAACATAAAGCCAGCCACACTGAACCTCACAGAAGATAAAGTGGGAAGTATTCTTAAATGCATTGGTACAGGAGACTACTTCCTAAATATAACTCCAGCAGCACAGACATTGAGAGAAACAATTAATAAATGGGACCTCCTGAAACTGAAAAGATTCTGTAAAGCAAAGGACATGGCCAACAAGACAAAACAGCAGCCTACAGAATGGGAAAAGATCTTCACCAACCCCACATTGAACAAAGGGCTGATCTCCAAAATATACGAAGAACTCAAGAAACTGATCATCAAAATAACAAATAATCCAATAAAAAATGGGGTACAGACTTAAGCAGAGAATTCTCAACAGAGGAATCTAAAATGTCTGAAAGACGCTTAAGGAAATGCTCAATACCCTGAGCCGTCAGAAATACAAATCAAAACAACTCTGAGATTCCATCTTACATCTGTCAGAATGGCCAAGATCAAAAACACTGATGACAACTTATGCTGGAGAGGATGAGGGGTAAAGGGAACACTTCTGCATTGCTGGTGGGAATGCAAACTAGTACAGCTGCTTTGGATATCATTATGGTGATTTCTCAGAAAATTAGGAAACAACCTACCATAAGACCCAGCAATATCACTTTTGGGTATACACCCAAAGGATGCTCAGTGGTACCACAGGACATATTCTCAACTATGTTCATAAAATTTGTTTTTTTTTAATTTCACTCTAGTATTTCTGTGGTGATCTTGGTGACATTGCTATTAGCAAAGCAAAAGGAAAGGACAAATAAATAAAAATTCCATGATGTAAACAAATGAACTCACTAAGAAAAAAAGGTACTGAGACAAAACCTTCAAGCTTTTTAATCAATTAAAAGGAAACAGTTGTTTTCCAGCTACCCTTTAGCCAAAGTTAGCAGAACAGCTTACTTCTATAACCTTGCCAGAAGTCCATATTAAGATTTTTAATTAAAAATTTAACATTTTAAAATTTATTATTTGATATTTTATACATATATTAATATATTGTGATCCCAGTCACCCCCATTCCTCGCCACTCCCTTCCATCTCCCTCTGAACGCTATCATCTTCTCAACAAAGTGTCCCCCTTATTTCATGCCCCTTCACGCTCTTTTGGAAAATGACTCACCAAGTTTAACTAGAGTAGCTTTATTGATGTAGGCATAGGATTAGTAACTGAGTAAAGGAGAACTTATTGGTTAATGACTTTTGGAGGAGGGGCATGGAGAATCATATATATATATATGTTTGTGTTGTAGCCAATAGTAAGTGAGCTGCCTGTGCACCAGTCAATAACCTGACACTTGTGCCTACTGATTTTTAAATGAAAGTCATAGGAGGAAAAACTTCCTACATTTGCAGTTATTTTATGTGTGGAGGGCACTGGGGAGTTCAGCAGCTGCAGTGAATCCACACTAGATCCAAACAATTTTAAATGAAACTGCCCAACCAAGACAGTGTATCTACATATCTAAGGAAACTGTTTTCTTTAGCAAAATTGTAGACTGTGTATTTAAATTATTATCATCAAAACACAGTTCTTAGTGAGTTTAAAACCTCAGCATAGAAAGGAGTCAAAATATAGCCCTAGAGACTCAAGCACTACAAGCTTGATGTGTTTAATGTTATCTTTGTGGGCTGGACCATCATTTCACTCATGGTATATTTGTTGGCTACGGCATAGTAACAGCTAGCACAAGAAAGCTTATGCAACAGTGTGTTAGGGTCTTAAAAGCTAAGAAGAAATTCATTGTAGACACAGATATTAAGGAAATTTTTTAAGTATTAAGGAGAAGAGATATATAAAATGGTAGGAGACTTGTAGATTAACTGAGATTAAGATTTTAAAATTATTCTGTGAATTTCACTCTTTTTTTTTTTTTACAAAGGTTTCTAACTGTCCCCACCCTGACCTGATGGATAGATACTTGATCTCTTTTAAAGTACCTAATCTCTTCTTGACTCCTTGGCATCAAGTCCTTGACAAGCGTTTTTGTTTGATGACACCTGTGATGTTCAGAAAGGTTGCACCCTTGGGAGCAGTGATGATCATCCACGGCGTCTTTTCATGTTGCCTTTCTTTAGAAATAGCATCCCTATGATTCATATTTTGAAAGGAGGATGTCATTCAGATATATCTGTTCTATATATGACTTCTAAAATTAAATGTTTATGTATAAAAGACTTGGCATAATATCTGATCATGTCATGTGCCTTAGCTATTATTTTCTTTGATATTATTATACTATTTGCTTGGCTCAGTTGTTGATGACTATTTCTCAAAGTTAACCCTGCAAAATTAGCATTAGTTTATTCTCATATGCACAATTACCTCAAATAGCTATATATATGCACAGGTTTCATTTCACTCCCAATGTGGGAAACAATTGCTTAAGGACTTCCAGACTGAGAAAGAGAACACACATAGAATAGTACACAAAGTAAAACCATAGCCTAATGATATATTACTAAGTGGACACCTATACAAAGCACTAAGAAGAGGGATGTCACTTCTCTCCAGTCCGCCATTCCATCTTCTCTTAAAGTAAACTAATACCTGACTAATACCACAAGCATCTTTTTTTATTATAAATGTACCCAAGTACATGCCTATAACCATAGCAGTTTGACCTAATTAAAACAACTTGTGTAACTTAAATAGATACTTATTTTGTAACTTGGCTTCTATGTATCAATGGTTTTGCCTCTAAGAACCATCCTGTGGTGCTGAGTTCAATTCTTTCAACATTTTTGTTGCACAGAACTCCCTTATGTGAATATAATCTGTAATTTCCATTGATTGATTGAAATTTATATTTCAAGTTGTTTACATCATTGATTCTTTAACATTTCTGTGAAGGACATGTGCATATCCTATTATTGGTACCTAGCTATAAGTGGGGAAAGTGTGCATGTTGCTGTAGTTGATATCTACAATGCTTTTCATAGACACACGTGTTAAAGGCTTGCTCCCAGCTTGCTGCTGTTAGGAAATGGTTGAAATCTTAAGCTGTGAGGTCTAATGGGAAGTTATAGGTATTTGCTCTTGAAGGGTATAATGGGACTTAGTCTCCTTTTATCTCCTTCACATCCTGTTCATGAGGTTAAAAGGTTTCATGATTCCAGAATGCATTGCTTTATCACAGGTCTAAAGACACTAGGACCAACCCACCATGAATGGAAACCTCTGTAACTGTGGGCCAAAATGTGCTTTCTCTCCGCATAGGACAATCATTTCAGGTACCTGTTATAGCAATGGAAAGCTAATGCATGAACACATATAAGAGCTGTTCTATTGTGTTCTATAATATTCCTACATATTTTACTTTTTATCGGTGTTATAAGTCCTATGGCTCTGCATACTTTCAAATATAAGTAACCTATCAATTGCTTTTCTCATTTCATTGATCAAAATACCAACCAGAGGCGATCTGAATGGGGGAAGGCTTATTTTATGCCATTGTATTAGAGGGGCTTTGATTTGTTATTGTGGGGGAAGGCCCGCTGTGGGTATGAGTGTGTCCCTTCTGGTGGGAGTATGACAAAGAGCTGTTTACACGACAGCTGGCCAGTTGTCAGAGAGCATGGCTGGAACCAGGGGAAGGGAAAACATTCAAAAGTCCACTGCCAGTGACCTATTTTCCATAGCTGGGCTCCACCCTCTAAAGACTCGACAGCCTTGGAAATAATACCACATTCTGGGAAGCAAACACTCAAAACAGGAGCCTTGGATTCAACCCATGAGAAGTAGCATCGGAGGTAGACTTTCCTTTCTTGTCATCCTTGTTAGCAAGGCTTTCATTCAGTTCTTCATCACTTGTGATATTGGACACTTCTTCTTTCTCCTGTGAAGGACATATTTACCCCCTTGCCCCCATTTCTGTCTAAAAGCATTAGATTTCTGCATTGATGTATTCTGCATCCCAAACTCTATCTGAAGGCTTTTGCAAGGTAGAAGTTTGTGGTGGTTAATTTGATTGTCAAGTAGACTGCATTAGGAAAGGCTTGAGGATTCCTGAGGAACAGATCTGAGTGTAGATAGATTAAACTCTTGGATTCCTAAGACGATGGCTTTATTGGGTGGTGTGATGCTAGGGCGGAAGTGGGGCCTGGGCAGAAGAAGTAGATCACCAGGACATGACTTTAGAAGCTGTATCTGCTATAGAGTCTCTGGTCTGCCAAGAAACACAGACAGGTCACTTCAGGCTCTTGCTGACACGCTCTCTGCTCAAGTGCATGAGCAGACACAATCAAGGACAGAAACTGACCCCTCGGAGACCAGGCTATCAGATAGGGATAGGCACTGCCTCCCCTGGGTTGTTTCTGTTAGGTATTTTGCCGCAGTGATGACAAATGTATTTTGTATGTAACAAATCCAAATATATTTCAGTATATGAACTCTTTCATGATTAGCCCTGCATCCATTAATCCTCCTTAAAAATACCTTTTCTTGTTGTTTTTAGTAGGTCTTCCTTCCTTCTTTCCTTTCCTCCTTTCTTTTATTTTCTTTTTTGGTTTTTTTGAGAACAGGGTTTCTTTGTGCAACAGTTCAGCTGTACTGAAACTCACTCTGTAGACCCGGTTGGTCTAGAACTCACAGAGATCCACCTGCCTCTGCCTCCTGAGTGCTGGGAATAAAGACATATTATGTATGATGTGACTATGCTCTGATGAGTATATAAATTTAGAATTATTTGTTCTTGGTAAATTGAAATTTTAGCATCAAGATATGTGATATTTTAACTCTGGCAATGCCCTTTGCTTCATATGAACTGGTGTTCATGGTAATATGTTTGCATAATAGTTTCAGTAAGATTTGTGTTGCCATAACAAATAATTTACTGAAGAATTTAGGAGGGAAAGATACTTATTTTGCTCTGGAGCCCGGGAAATCAAGTTCAGGGAGCTGTGTCTGCAGAGGTCCTTCTGGCTTCCTTTTTGCTGACTGAGAACTTTTCCAAGTCCTAAGATGGAACAGGGTATGACATGGTGACAGAGAGGTGCACGCTGGAGACACAGCCAAACTGGCTTTTATAAAAGACTTGCCCTTCAGATGACCCATTAACCTACTAATCCATTAATCCATGACTCAGGTGTACAAGGCCTCTCATTACCTAACCTCTCCAAAGTCCCACCTGCTAATACTCACTATGGGATTAAGTTTCATCATGAACTTGTGTAGACAGCCACGCCATAGCAACAACATAACATTTATCCTGCTTTAATGCATCTTTTTTTTTTTTGCTTTAAGTGTGTCTGTTTGAAAATAACTCACCACTTTTTCTATTAATCAGAATATTTCATTACTTTCTATTTGATGTAAATACTAGAGTGTTCAGGTTTAAGTCCAGGTGTGTTATACAATCACTCACTCAAAGAAAGTTAGTACCCTAAATGTTACCATCTTCTCTTTTACTTCTACAGGAATGGCGCAGAATCCTTGAGCTTCTTAGCCTTGCAGCAGTTGAATCAAATCTCCCCCAGGGATGAGCAGCTAGGAAAATCAGGCTCATCTCTTTGGTTGTCTGTCCTCCCCAGGTCCTGCTCCTCAGTCCTCCCCGGGTCCTGCTCCTCAGTCCTCCCCAGGTCCTGCTCCTCAGTTCTCCCCTGGTCCTGCTCCCCAATCCTCCCTGGGTCCTGCCCCACAGTCCTCCCCGGGTCCTGCTCCTCAGTCCTCCCCGGGTCCTGGTCCCCAGTCCTCCCTGGGTCCTGCCCCACAGTCCTCCCTGGGTCCTGCTCCTCAGTCCTCCCCAGGTCCTGCTCCTCAGTCCTCCCCAGGTCCTGCTCCTCAGTCCTCCCCGGGTCCTGCTCCTCAGTCCTCCCCAGGTCCTGCTCCTCAGTTCTCCCCTGGTCCTGCTCCCCAATCCTCCCTGGGTCCTGCCCCACAGTCCTCCCCGGGTCCTGCTCCTCAGTCCTCCCCGGGTCCTGGTCCCCAGTCCTCCCTGGGTCCTGCCCCACAGTCCTCCCTGGGTCCTGCCCCACAGTCCTCCCCGGGTCCTGCTCCTCAGTCCTCCCCGGGTCCTGCTCCCCAGTCCTCCCTGGGTCCTGCCCAAAGTCCTCCCTGGGTCCTGCTCCTCAGTCCTCTGCAGGTCCTGCTCCTCAGTCCTCCCCGGGTCCTACTCCTCAGTCCTCCCCGGGTCCTGCTCCTCAGTCCTCCCCGGGTCCTGCTCCTCAGTCCTCCCTGGGTCCTGCTCCTCAGTCCTCTGCAGGTCCTGCTCCTCAGTCCTCTGCAGGTCCTGCTCCTCAGTCCTCCCCGGGTCCTGCTCCTCAGTCCTCCCCGGGTCCTGCTCCTCAGTCCTCCCTGGGTCCTGCTCCTCAGTCCTCCCCGGGTCCTGCTCCTCAGTCCTCCCTGGGTCCTGCTCCTCAGTCCTCCCTGGGTCCTGCTCCTCAGTCCTCTGCAGGTCCTGCTCCTCAGTACTCCCCAGGTCCTGCTCCTCAGTCCTCCCCAGGTCCTGCTCCTCAGTCCTCTCTGGGTCCTGCTCCTCAGTCCTCCCTGGGTCCTGCTCCTCAGTCCTCTGCAGGTCCTGCTCCTCAGTCCTCCCTGGGTCCTGCTCCTCAGTCCTCTGCAGGTCCTGCTCCTCAGTCCTCTGCAGGTCCTGCTCCTCAGTCCTCCCCGGGTCCTGCTCCTCAGTCCTCCCCGGGTCCTGCTCCTCAGTCCTCCCTGGGTCCTGCTCCTCAGTCCTCCCTGGGTCCTGCTCCTCAGTCCTCTGCAGGTCCTGCTCCTCAGTCCTCTGCAGGTCCTGCTCCTCAGTCCTCCCCGGGTCCTGCTCCTCAGTCCTCCCCGGGTCCTGCTCCTCAGTCCTCCCCGGGTCCTGCTCCTCAGTCCTCCCCGGGTCCTGCTCCTCAGTCCTCCCCGGGTCCTGCTCCTCAGTACTCCCCAGGTCCTGCTCCCCAGTCCTCACATGCTTCAGGCTTGGCTCTGTCCATCCAGACCAAAAGTTATAAAAGTCATAAAAGCATGTTTTCCTGAAGACTTCACACAAGACCACTGTGTGGTCTCTTCCAACTCTGTTTTTGTAGATAATTTCATACAATCAGTTTCACCAAGATTGCTCTTTTCTTTAATGGTGTAGTTCATGTGTCATTGGTGTATTTGCCAAGACCTACCCCCCTCTCCCTATACAGAGCTGGGGCATGTTGTCCCAGCATTTTCCATTTCTTAGCATGCGCAGCTTATCTAAACTAAGAAATACCAACCTACCAGTGTCTATAAATGATCCTCCAAACCACAACACACTGCTGAAATATCCAGGCATGAAGGGTGTTCTAACAGTGGAACAAAATGGAGGCAAGGGTAATTTTGTCAGTAGGAGGATTCTTTTCATATGGAAACTTTAGACTCTGGTGTCTGGGCAGAAACAATTTTCTAAGACACTTACAAGGCCTACCTGTGTGTCTGGGTTAGGTAAACTACCCTCAACTTCCATGGTCAGGTTCATGTCCATACTTATTAAAATTCCTCTGTCTCTCTCACTAGACAGTGGTTTATTCATGTATCTTGACTCAAAGTCCTATGTCACATTCCTCAATGTCTTATTGCCGTGTATCTGAAAATCTGATTTGTGTCTTTCGTCAAAGATTTGGATTCTGACCAAGTGACTGTACACAGTAACGACCTATAAGGTAATTAATATGGTTATAATAATTGTCCTTGGTCATCATAATGTTACTGTCTGTGCTTATTAAGATTCCATGTAGGCAATGACATAGATACTCATTTCAAAGTAATGTGATCTCTGTAATTATAGTTAGCTCTTACCTTGTACAATACTTATTGTTGCAAGTAATTGATGTTAGCTGTCACAGGAAAGTTTAAGGTGGATACCATTTTTATAAACTTCTAGTTTATAAATGAGGAAACTGAAATATAGTTTAAGAATGTTGCATGACAACATGACTATTGAAATTCTAGTCAGTTTTTCTCTAAAGTTCTTGATAGTCATTGTGTTGTACTGCCTAAATACATAATATATATGAATATATAATATATGTGTTAAAAATTAATATTAACTTATAAAAAACACACCCAAGAGCTTTTTGAATAGTTTGTTCTTCCAATTAACATAAAGCAAAATTTCATTAACATATGACATCAAATTATAAGTAATTTGTTTTACAATGTGTATTGCATTTATAAGACAAACACTGGTCCCCTTGAGTCATACTGTATTTTTAAGCCAGTCTGACATCCTGTATTTTGATTTACACATGCACCATCTTTTAATGAAAACCAGAGAAGGGAAAGTAAAGAAAGAGTCAATACGACTTTTGCCAAGGCCAGAAATAATGGCTCTGGGGTGTTTTCTATGAATGACACTTGAGGATTTACTGCTGATCTCCTGGCTGCTTCCTTATCTTGCAATGAACCTCGTAAGATGGAAATCCACAGTGGTACCCTGGAGTTGTGTGTTGAGTTATATTCTCAGCTTCTCCCGGCATTGCTTTTCAGCCCAAAAGAATACCGTTGTGTAAAGATGCACTTGATATCCTGGAAGAACTCAGATATGGTGTCTTAAAGAGTCTTCAGTCAAAAATCTACTTCCAGCAATGACTACCTTCAAAGTCTTAGGCAAATCATACATCAACTAGGCTTTATTTACCTTTGTGGAAAAGATAGTTTTATCTCTACCATATAATTGCTTCAAGGATTAAGTGAGACAGCAAATAAATACATATCCTAGATGTTAATTGATTTTGAATCTGCAAGTTGAAAACTATGAAACTCATCATTTTTCTCACATTCTCTCATTGACCTTAGAGTTTGTTGTATGCAGCATATCACATTTGTCAGAAGTGAGAGCAATGAGAAAACCGCCACGTCCAGGAGTGCTTTTCTTCAGGGTAACACGTAGACCAGAGGTTCGATAATCTCCATTCAGTTCGCATGGAGATCTGCAGTTTTTTTTCCGTGTTTCTCATTATAACTGAAGCAACCAGGCCATGAGTCATGGAAGTCATGTGTGATGTTGGCTTTATAGGCTGAAAGAGGGATGACACAAAGGGAAGATATTTTAGTTCTATCCTATGTTGGTTAGGTTTTGCATCTAAAGAGATAAAAAACTTCTTTAGTGATCTGTTAGGCCGTAATTTTCATCGCAATCTCATGAGGCAGTCAGGAAAATATCATGTGCCTTGATGTAATGAAGTTCATAACTTCAAATGGTAACTCTAGTCAGAAGACAAGCCTCACTCGATGTCTGCGTTATGTACGTTCCTGAACATTTGGCTTGGCAGGAAAAGGAGGTTGGAGATGACTTCACGTCCAACTAATGCTGCAGAGATATGGGGAGTAAACCAGAGTCGCTAGCTGCGCATTCACAGTCTGGTTATAAAACATTTGCAAGTGGTATTTTCTTTGAAATTGATAACCCTCTGCCATGTTCCAGTGAAGTTTTAGGGGAACACTCAAACACATGCATGCACTAGATAAGGCATTTAAATATTTATGTATGTATACAGCAAATAACAAACTAGAGAGACACCTCTCTCTCTCTCTGACACACACACACACACAAAATAAAAAAAAATAGTAGAGTGTTATAGTAAACTTTCCAGAAGAGAGTTTTCTAGAACCTCTGCAGAAATTCTTTTACTAGTTCACACTAAAGTGCTGTGAGAAGGCTATTGATAATTGCTCATCGCTGCAGCAGTACAGCCTTGCTCCAGGCAGTTTTTTATTTGATAGAAGTACAGCATCCACGGCTAATAATTTTCCCAGTGGTCGACTGCGAGGTGTTGCAAGTCATCTGTAGTTCCTTCCTGGGAGGCCCGTGACAGTGTCTGCAGCTAAAATATGTACAATCCACAGTCAGGTCTCAGTGCTGTAGAAGTACTAACCTTAGGATCTTTTGCCAGAAGCCATGGTAATTTGTAAATATATCTTTTTAAGGAATTTGTTTGCATTCAAAAACCAGGGGAAAGGCAACATGCATTCTAGCGTTAGTCACTAAATTCCTTACAGTCAGTATATGAAGAAATCCAAATGTCCTGTCTTCGAATCTGCTAAAATAACGAGTGTCTAAAAGATGAACTCGAAAGTTACATTCTTTGCTTTGAGCATGGCCCCACGGACAGTGACATCATCTTGGCTCTTGTGGGATGTAGTAATTTAACTCTCTGTCTTGGGTATCTCAGATATTCCTTTTGTATCCTCTGTTTTTATACCATGGCAGCTTTTCTCCACCCCCTCCCATCAAGTATATATTGCTTTTAGAGGTATTCCAACCAGGCAACTCTTTGTCTCTCCATAAATATTAAGGGACCATATAACAGTTTAGCACATTTAATAAACAGACTTTATATGGAAATAATTTTATGATTTGTAGTAAGTTAAAGTTTATCTTAAAACATTCTGTTTTTGGTTTGCTAAGCAAACGAATCATTAGGTGATTTAAGAGCCCACGGTAATGATAATTTAAATAAAAAGCCTAATGTAAACCTTCTGCTCCAATATTCATTCACTTTTCCTAAGAGGGAAATCTGGACTATGTTCTGGGGCCGTGTTTAATAAGACAAAATATCTCTTCATAAAATTATTCTGCTTACATTTGTAAACGTGACAGCTTAAGAGGCTCTCATAACTCTGCCCGAGGGAGAGAGAAGCGTGAGCTCCAACAGCTTCCCGCGGGCTGAGCCGCCTTGGAATCTGCATCTGTGACTTACAGGTTCACATTTGTTTGGGTCCGCCGTTCATGTCTAATGTCTTCTTAAGTTTATTTACGTAATTTGTTCCTATCCATGCCCTGGGTCATTTATTATACCTATTAGCCTCTCTTTCTGAAGAGATTCTCCCAGAATTCCTTAACAACTGTCTGTGAGTCTGTTTCTTTTCTCTGGAAATTTAAGATCAGGATTTTGCTGGCCCAGGGTATATGTTGAGTCTGCTTCGCCGCGGGCTTGTTATCTTTTGCTGTGGTTGCGTAGACGTGTATGCAGTTTGCTGAGCTGGTCTCTTCTGTGCGTGGAAGAGCTTCGAGAAACATAAAACTCATGCGTAGAGTTAAAGCAAAAGTTCACATTGAAAGCCAGCTGAACAGCCTCTTGGCTGTGTGTGTACTGAGGTACTTCCATGACTTCTTGGCTAAGCATAGTTTCCTAGTTCTTCAAAAAGAGATACTTTTTATCTTTAATCATGTCTTTATGTGTATGTCTGTGTGGGTTCTGCAGAGGGCTGGAGCTGGTGTTACAGGCAGTTGTGAGCTGCCTGATGTGGGTGTTGGGACTGAACTCAGGTCTTTCTGTAAATGCAGCGAGTGCTCTTAGCTGCTGAACCGTCTCTCCACTTCAGCTTTCCATTTTTACTGTAATTTGTTGCTGTTCATCTGGAACGTTGGCCTGTAGCCTGCAACATTTTCTTTCTCTGTACCGTCTTTACTTGGCTTCGATATCAGAATACTTTCTTCTAATGAGTTTGGAAATGTTTGTGTTTTTTCTTTTCCTTCCTTCATCTCTTCTTCTTTCCCTCCTTTTCTTCCCTCCCTCCCTTCCTTTTTTCCTTCCTTCCTTTTTTTTTCTTGAGAAACTTGAGAAATATCAGCTGTTGTTTTTCTTTGAAAGTCTGGTGGAATTCTTCTCTGCACCCACTTGGACCTGGGAGGTTTTTAGTCAAAGGCGTTTTATTATTGTTTCAATCTCCTTGTTTGTTATGGGTCTAAGTAAGTTGTTGAAATCTTTTTAGTTGAATGTGGGTGGTTTGGATGTGTCTAGAAATTCTTCCACTTCTTGTAGGTATTCCAGTTCAATTGAGCATAGGTTTTTAAAGTAGTCCCTTGCAATACTTAGCACTTCTGTGGTTCTGTGGTGCCTATTGTATTCTCTGCTCCTCTCTGATTTTTTTTTTATTAATTTGCATCTCCTCTTTCTTTCCCTTGGTTAATTTGACTAAAAGTCTGTCAATTTTGTTGATTTTTTTCAAAGAAAGAGCTATTAAGTTTATTTTTTTCTTTTTCTTTTTAAATTGATTTTTACTGAGCTCTACATTTCTCTCTGCTCCCCTCCCTGGCTCTCCCCTCTCCCCCTTCAACCTCTCCCAAGGTCCCCATGGTCCTAATTTACTCAGGAGATCCAAAATTCTTGTTTCTATTTCACTAATTTCTGCCTTATTTTTAAAATTTACTCTTGTCTATTGCATTTGGACTGGCTTTGTTCTTGTATAACCAAACTCTTTTCTGTTGTTGTTTTTGTTTTTTGAGATAGGGCTTCTCTTTGTTGCTTTGGTGTCTGTGTTGGAACTAGCTCTTGTAGACCAGGCTGGCCTTGAACTCACGGAAATCCACATGCCTCTGCCTCCCAAATGCTGGGATTAAAGGCGTGCACCACCACCACCCGGTTTTATTATCAAACTCTTGAGGTACATCATTAAGCTATTTATTTGTGATGTTTCTGATTTTCTAAATAACAGTTTAGAGCTATAAAATTCTCTCTTAGGGTTGCTTTTAACATGCCTTGGAGATTTGCATGTATTGTGTCTTTTGCTTTTATTTTCAGTAATTAAAAAAAATTCCTTCTCAGGCTGGAGAGATGGCTCAGTGGTTAAGAGCATTGCCTGCTCTTCCAAAGGTTCTGAGTTCAATTCTCAGCAACCACATGGTGGCTCACAACCATCTGGAATGAAGTCTGGTGCCCTCTTCTGGCCTGCAGGCATACACACAGACAGAATATTGTATATATAATAAATAAATAAATATTTTTAAAAAATTCCTTCTCTATTTCTTCTTTGACCCATTTTTCATTAAGTAGTGTATTGTTTAATCTCCATGATGCAATATGCTTTATAGAGAACATTTTTCTACTTTGCTACTAATTTTGAGCTTCATTACAATATGGTATTATTTCAGTTCTGTATTTGTTGAGTGTTTTGTTTTTTTTATTTTAATCTATTGTAGAGAAATTTCCATGGAATGTTAAGTTGAAAGAACATTGGCGTTTGGGTAGAAAATTTTGTAGATGTCTATTAGGTCTGTTTGATAGATGAGGTAAATTGATTCTGATACTTCTCTGTTTAGTTTTGGTCCAGATGACCTGCCCCTAGGAGAAAGTGAGTTTGAGGTCATTTGTGGCTTGAAATCCAGTAAAACACTTTCTTGAAATTGGGTGTGTCAGAGTTCGCTGCATATATGTTTAGGATTGTAATGCCTTCTTGGCTAACTGTTCCCTTGATTAGAATGAAGTACCCTTCTTTATCTCTTCTGATTAATTTTGATGGGAAGTCTTTTTTGACAGGTGTAAGGAGAGTGACACCTGCTTGCCTCCTGATCCCATGCTCTTGGAGCACTTTATCCATCCTTTCCCTTCCAGGGTAAGGCATGTCTTTTTTAGACAAAAAAGAAAAAAAAAAAGAAAGAAAGAAAAGAAAAAAATGGATCATGCTTCTTAACCCTCTGAATTAGCCTGTGTCTTCTGATGGGGAACTGAAGTCATTGAGAGTTTTGTGCCTATTCCTATCTTTTTGTTGCCTTTTTTTTTGCTGTTTATTTTCTTAGTTCAGCTTCATTTGTTTCTTCCTGTAGCTTCTTGGTTACAATTATTCCTTTATTCAGCCCAAATTATTGATTCCAGTATTCTCTGTAGGGCTGGTTTGGTTCGTGTACATGGATTATTTTAGCCAGTTTGTATTGTGAAAAGCTTTTCCTCTTCCTTAAACTATGGCAGATAGTTTTGCTGTTTTTCTGGGTAAAATAGCTTGGAGAGGCATCTGTGGCATTTTTTTTTCTGTAGGCTTGAAACCTTTCCTGGAACTAGCTCTTGTAGACCGGGACGGCCTCGAACTCACAGAGATCCACCTGCCTTGGCTTCCCAAGTGCTGGAATTAAAGGAGTGCACCACCACTGCCCAGCTTGCCATTTGTGGTCTTTTAGAACTTGGAGTACAAAGCTTCAAGTTCTTGTGACTAAATTAATGAAATGTTTAAAAATTAAATAATTATTAATATTAAAATTATTTCATTAAATTGAATTAATACTATTTAAAATTATGTTTCAGTATTTAAATTGGTTAAGTCAATAAAAAAACTTGTAGGCTTGTACAACTTGGAAGATTACCTTGTTTCCTGCAATACAATATGCTGATAAGATTCTGCTTATGAGATTTAGGTACAGTTTTTTTTTTGGTCTCTATGATAGTATGTGAACATAACGTATCTCAATGAATCTGATGAACAGCTAGATGCCAGACAGAATTAGCACATGTTATACTGAGGGCTCTGTATAATTAAGGCTTGTTTGAACTGGTTCTCTTTCCATACGGAGCAAATGCTTAGCTAGCGAGATAATCTGTGATTTTAATGGCTGTTTCTTGGAGATTGTTAGGGTTATATAAAACCTGGTAAACATGAGTGTAGAAGAGACACTGCCACTGTGTATTCCAGGCTCACACTTAGGCTAGATAGTGTGACGGTGCTTCTTCCTGTTGAGGATAATCACCGTGGTAATGTCTAGTGAACTTCTTGTAACCTGTTGGGTGACAGAATCATTTCTTGAAGGAGAACTGAATTTTGAATTTGGATCATATACTGTGAGTAAATTAAGCATAATTATGGGAATCATGACTGCACGTATGAAATATATTCCTTTCAAAACTTATGCTTTCTTGGAGTACATGATTGTACATAAAGTACAGACATGAATATATGAATAAAAATGTTGGAGAACTGCTTGTTGATAGGGACTAATAGAAAATTCCACAATAATAGAATAATTCTTCTAATCTGCCAATTGGTCATAATTCTGAATTATTCCAATTCCTCTCTGTTATAAGCAGCTCTGGCAACACCTCATACACTTTTCTCAGAAGCCACTTGTGGTGGTTTGGATGATAATGGACTCCATAGGCTTATCTATTTGAATTCTTGGTCCCCACTTGGTGGGACTGTTTGGGAAAGATTGGGACACTGACCTTGTTGGAGAAGGTGTGCCACTGTAGCTCCCAGAGTCCATGCTTTCTCAGCTATCTCTCTCTGTTTCCACCTCCTCCTTGCGGATAAGAATGTAAGCTTTTAGCTACCATTCTCGAGCCATGTCTGCCTGCTGCCAGGCTCCCTGACATGATAGTCACAGACTCTAGCACTCTGGAGCCGTGGACCCCAAATTACTTACTTTCTTTTGTCAATTGCCTTGTCCATGGTGTCTTACCACAGTACTTGAAGCTTCGCCAAGGCACCGCTGAATTGTTCCTCCGTCATGGAATCTGGTCTTTTCCCTCCGATTTTGTTCTGATGCTCTCCTATGGCTCTCCTTTAAGTGATCTTGGCAGAGCCTTGAGGCACATTGGTATGTTAGGACACCGACCCTGCCAGCCTAAATCGCCCTCATTTCTTCCAGAACAGCTTTTCTACTTTATTTTCTTTGTTTTCCTTTTGAGATAGGATCTTGCTGTGGCTTAGGTTGAGCTCAGTGTGTCGCCTAAGATGGCTTAGAACTTGAAATTCTTCTTCAGTCTCCCAAGTGCTGGGATTGCAGGGACACGCCACCAGGTCTGCATATTATTCTTTTAATATATAAAGATCAGGCTCCATTCCTTTATCGTAGCAATGACTTTAATATATACCCCTCCTTTCCCCTTTCCTTCAAAGGACAAGCTTGTTGGAAGGCTTCTGTATTATTCACACGAGCTTTCTTTTGGATTGTTTTGCATTTATTTATCTATTTATTTATTTATGTTGTGTGTGTGTGTGTGTGTGTGTGTGTGTGTGTGTATACAGGTGTGAGTATGCATGTCCACAAAAGCATGTGGAGGACGCAGGACAACTAGCTCCCATAGGTTGTCCTCTGACCACTAGCTACACATTTTGGCACACACTCGACTGCCCAATACAAGTAAATAAATTAAGAAGTGTAATAAAGTACTTTTTAAAAGACTGTGCAGATACACTGGTGTCTTCTTTTGTTGCTTCATTAATGAGACTCAGTCAATTTTATCAGCATCTTACACAATTCACTATTTTTTTTTCAGGATAATCAAATCGGTTTTCTTTTGTGGAAGTCGTCACACATTGCCTTCTTCTGTACCTTAAAATGACACCAGGGGCTGATTCTTTTTAGCTATTGTGAATCCGAAATTGCTCTTTGTAATATTTAGGAGGAAGCGTGATTAGATAAACACAAAATCCACATAAGCCAAGCAATCAATCAACAAATCCAGTTAACCAACCAAGCACACGAATGGAGCAACTTAAAGGATCAGAATCTAGTTCCCAGTTCTAGTCTTCCCAGCTCTGCTAGTTCAGTTTCAGTTTCCTCACTTAGGGACCTGCTATTAGTAATGTTCTCACCCAGAGTTGTTATAGATCACGAGAATACAGCTGAAATTGGGACCTGGATTTAAAGGTAGGTCTTTTCAGTTATACCTACATTTATATTATTTGTTTTAAAGACTAAATTAATTGTTATGTGAGAAGAAAAGAATATTTAATAAATAATTTATTGCAAATGAGCTTTTTCTAGGTGAGGATGAATATTTCCTAAAGTAGTTACCACCTTTTCCTGGAATAAATGCTCTTAAGTTAGTATAACCTCCCATAACGGAAAATATCCTCAATTTAGATGTTAATTTTACACATGATTTTTGTTATGAATAATAAATATATATGTGTAGCAGCCGAAAGCCAGAGAGTGAGCAGAGGGCACTTTTTTTTTTTTTTAAAGAGAGAGAGACTACAAGGCACAGGCTCACTCATTTGCCCGCTTAGGAAGCTTATAGGAATACTAAACTAGAATCCGTAATAAAGGACCTATGGGGTTAAAAGAGAAGAGAACAATATAAATAAAATTTAAAAATAAAAAAATAAGATACTGAAAAAAGGAAGAACCTTGACATGACATCATGAGACAAGAAACCTCCAGAGATGCCCTCGAGTTTATTTTCTGTCAGCCATCTGCTGCTGGCCACGCAGACCACGCTTAAGCGAGGTTGCTTTCCCCTGTGAGACTCCCTTGGGTGAAATGATTTTCATTTGCCAATGGCTATCAATCGGAGATGACTTCTGAGTTAGGGCTATGGATATGTGTCTACTTCTTTCAGCTTAGGACCCCAACTGCATGGGTGCTGGCCCATGCAGGTCCTGTGCATGCTGCCTCGGTCTCTGCGAGGTCATATGTGTGTTCATCATCTTGACTTAGAGGGTCTTGTTTCCTTGGTGTCCTCCATCTACACATTTTCTGCTTCCTCTTCTGCAGGGTTCCCTGATCCCAGGGAGAGGGATTTGATGGAGGCATCCTGTTTAATGCAGAAACATCTCTATGTAATGTCTGACTGTGGGTCTCTGTTGCAGGGAACAAGCTGCTTCGTTGTTCCCCAGCTGTTCAGTCCCGGAATAATCACACAGAAACTGTATTAATTAAATCACTGCTTGGCCCATTAGCTCTAGCTTCTTATTGGTTAACTCCCACATCTTAATTTAACCCATCTCCATTAATCTGTGCATCACCATGAAATTGTGGCCTACCAGCAAAGTTTTAGCATTTCTATCTCTGGTGGCAGAGCATGGCATCTCTCTGACGCCACCCTTCTTTCTCCCAGCATTCCATTTTGTTTTCACTGCCTAGCTCTGTTCCCCTACAGCTCTGCTATAGGCCCAAAGCAGTTCCTTTATTAACCAATGAAAACAACACATAGACAGAAGGACCTCCCACACCAGGTCTCTGTATTTGCCTCCATCGACTTCAGGGGGAAGCTTCTCTGATGATGGCTGAGTGAAGGCACCAATCTATGAGTAAGGCCAAATGTCATTAGGTATCATTTTATTGCTATGTTTTGTTGTTGCTGTAGTTTTAATATTTACATTTATTTATGTGTATATGCAAGTGTACACACACACACATACACACACACACACACACACCCCTTCCATGTGGGCTCCAGGGGTTGGATTCAGATCATAAGGCTTTATCTACTGCATCATCTAGCTGACCTCAATTACACATTTGTCTGGTCTGGAACCTTATGTATCCGAATCAGTAATTCCTCTTTTCCCATGTGCCTCAGCTCCTGGTCACCCTGGTTCCCTTCTTTAATTCTCTGAGTTTGGCTGCTTTAGATGCCTCACATAATTGGACTCACGCAATATTTGTCCCAGTGTGTCATAAAAACATACTGTTGCGTGTCGCAGACTTTCCTTTTAGAAGGTCAAATGGTCTCCCATTGCGTGCATACTTCGCAGTCACCTGTCAATAGATACTTAGATACTTTCCCCATTGACTTTTGTGCACAGAGACATAAGGATACATGAGTGTTAATATCTCTTCAAGATCCTGTTTTCCATGTGTTTGGAGAGATACCCAGGAATAGACTTACGGGCTCATATAGTAACTCTGTTTTTAATCTCTTAGAGAGCTTACAATCCTCTGAAGTGCTTGTACCATTTTTGCATTCCCAGTGATGGTTTGTGAAGGTTTGAATTTCGCCACATCCTTTTCAACACTTGCCTTTTAAAAAGTAACAGCCATCCCAATGGACGTTAAGTGTTGCTTCACTATGATTCTGATTTTCATTTTCCTGGTTACTAGTGACGTGGAACACTTCTTCATGTGCCTTCTAGGTCTTCTACAGGTCTTCTTTGGACAAACGGTTTTTGAATTCCTTAGCTTAGTTTTGAATTTTTACTGTTGTGGTAAGAAAGTCCTTTGCACATTTTGGAGATTAGTCCTCATGGCACATGTGGATTGGAAATGCATTCTCCCCTTTTACAACTGAGTTGTAGATTACTGATGAGGAGTATAGACACTGGAGGCTGAGCACCTGCGGTTAGACCATGGCTGGGTTATTAACAGACTTTTGCCCTTGTGACAACTGTTTCTCAGTGGCTCAGGTGGATCACTGTGAGTTCAAGGCTAGCCTGGTCTACATAGTGAGTAGGACAGCCAGGGTCACAGAGTGAGATGCTCTCTCTAAAAAACAAAACAAAACAGAAACATAAAAACCCTGTGTGCATGCTTGTACTGGACAGTGATAACACATAATTTAATTAACATACTTAATAATGTTCATTAAATTTAAAACATCTAACAATGAGCTGGGTGTGACCTGTTTGTTGTTACCAAATTTGTCATTAGCATTGTATACACATCGTTTCTGCATACCACTGACCGACTTGGTCTCATCTTACCCATCAGTCACAGTTTCAGGAGAGTGACAGCCAGAGAGAATAAGCAGAAATGCCCTGCCTCTGTCGACATAGAGCTGTTCCTGTGATTCTTGCAGCCCAAGACTCTTGAACTGAGAAAACTGTATGAATGGGAAATTTTATGACGTACGAGGCAAAGCTGGACGGATGGGGCAACTGACACATGGGTTGCTTCAGTCTTTCATCCATTGGGCAACACCTCAGACATGGTCTCAGAAGGTCCTGCAGCTCCAGGAACCAGTACTAAATGAGACCGCATTGCATCTGAACTGGCTGTTTCTCTACCACCCTTGTCCTTCCTGGCCCCTCTTACAGCCGGCCCTGCTCACAGGATCACAGTTGGGATAAACGCTGGTGAAATGCAGCCATTTTTGTCTCAGGCAGCATTTCTGGATATTTTTAAAATCTAAGGGAACAAAGATGCATACTATTTTTCCTTATATTTATGTCGTTTCTATGAACTCTGCCTGTCTGTCTGTCTCTCTCTTTTAAAGCTTAAGCTACAGAAATCAGTCACCATAGAATCTACTGAGAATCATTACAATCTGTTAATAATTATACTTTTTTCCTTAAAACACTTCTTTCTTCACAATTTTGACTTTTTCATTCTGGGTAAAAATCCAATTAACTAGCAAAAAGGACTAGAAAGTCGACTTATGTGTAAATAAAATTTCACTATAATTTACACAAAACAATAAAAGTTATAATTAATTCACACAGACTCTCATTTGAGATTAGTGTGTGGTTTAACCATCTGTATTTTGTCTTACGAGTGGCTAGTCTTAGAGGACGGAAACACAGTAAACTCTTGAGATGAGCTCCCACGCGCTCAGAATGGGCCACAGCTGATGGCAACTGATTGATTCTAAATAACACAGGAATTGGAATTGCAAGTAACCCACAAGCCAACAGTTCTTGGAGGATGGGTGGCAATGTAGTAAAATTTCACTTAGAATGTCGGACTGGAACTTTCTAAATTAGACTACTTATGGGGGAATCAAAGATTCCTGCATATGGCCACTAGGTGTCAGGGCAGCTCCACACAAGAAACCTAGGTAGGGGAGGGGGATACCATGGAGCCCATTTGAGGCCTTCTGTGGTTCACAAATGGTACACCAACCAACAAACCAACTAAAACAGAAAACTCAACCATCTTACATATATACAGGCTGCCAAGGCAAAGGTAGCCCTTAGGTGGAAGACCACAGCACTAACCCTCCTAGGCACAGTTACCGAGGAGGCTGAAGCAGCTTCTACCTGTGACTGTGTTGGTGGCAAGGACACAGTGGTAATCCCCTCCTTGTATTGTTATGTTCTGTGTGGCAATAATGGTGTCCACAGTGACTCTGAACTCTACCTGGGACTTGTGGGTCCTCTCCGATGACCCTCTTTGTCCTGGGCCCACTTATTTCTCCTTACTCTGTCATTTGAATATTTAATGTGCAAGGGACAGTGGGTCATAATTCCAAGACCATACCTCACATTCCCGAAGGTGTTAGTCAGAGATGGTTTTCAGGGAATATATGCTGCTGGAGGTGTCGGGGCCGCATACCCCCGCCCCTGCGTGTAGCCCTTCAATGCCAATGTAGAGGTTATGCAGGGAACAGCTCACATTGTATGTGTGTGTGTTTGCATAATGACTGGATATGAAGACCCCTATATCGGAAAGTGTTTCAGTGCATCATAGCAACGTATCTGTAAAGTCAGAGAAATAAGAGAGGGAGCTGTTACTCCAGAGGGGAAGGTAGGGTCGGGGTCAGTGAGGAGCCTTCGTCATCCTTGAGTATCTTTCCAGAAGGATTGGAGAGTGCGCTCTTGCCCTGCTTACGACAGCGTTCAGAAGTTTTCGGTAAAATATGAACAAAAAGACTGAAGATGAGATACAAAAAAGAGGAAAGTCTAGTGAGTAAAAGGATTTACTTCAATAACTCCCCAAATCCTACCCCAAGTGCAAGGATCGTCTCAAATGCTGCACAGCCCTGAGGGAGCGAGCAAGCGAGCTAGTGAGCTGGCGAGCCCAGTACTAACAACTGCGGTGCGGGACCGTGAGTCATAAGAAAGGCAGCGTAATTGCTGTGAAGATCAGGCTGGATTTCAAAACGAGGAAAGAACATTCTCGTCCTTTCTTGGCTACGGATAAACACAGTTGATTTATGATTAATACGAGGGCCCTGCTTATCTGACAAATATATTGTATTTCATGTAGAATAAGCTTAGAGGCATTATTTTTTTTTTGCATTTTAATGTGAAACACAATCTGTGTACAATGAGGGGAGCCAGAAGGAATAGTGGCTGGAGCCCCTGATGGACGGGAGTTCTGCAGCAGGCGTGCCAGAGCGCAGCCCATCTGATGCCCACCAGCAGCGAGACTACTGTGCGCCCCAGCTTGAAAGATTGAGATAAGCAGGTTTATATAGCCACTTATCTATTAGTTAAAATAAAAATTGATTTATTTGAATGAATACGCACCTAATTTTCTTTAGGGGATGCAGGTCTTGCATCTCCGGTCCTGCATCTCGAGGAGAGGGCTTTCCACAGTAGCCAGCGGCACACCTCAGATTCCCTCCCGAAATCTTAGTGGTGTTGGGAGATTCCCATCAATGCTGTGTTTGAATGTTGGGAAGGAATTTTGTTAAGAGATAGTTCAACGGTAAGGTGTTCATATTCACTCAGATTCTTTGAGTCTTCACTGGACAGACAAATTGTATCATTTTTGTTTGTTTGTTTTCTTTTTTGGTTTTTGAGACAGGGTTTCTCAGTAGCTATGGAGCCAGTCCTGGAATTCACTCTGTAGACCAGGTTGGTCTCGAACTCACAGAGATCTGCCTGCCTCTGCCTCCTGAGTGTTGGGATTAAAGGCGTGCGCCACCACCGCCCAGAGGCGAATTGTATCTTACTTCCGTGCTGCCAGTTCATTCCTCTGTTCTTGGCAAGGTGGTTGGTGGGTAAGATCAGAAATCAGTGTGATGTCCTGAGTTTGAGACGCATGATCAGGTATAAGCCAAGTGATTCAAAGCAACTTATTTAACCTCTCTGCTCGTTGGTTTCCTTGTCTTTAAATCTTCTTGGTTTTTTTCTGTG
Source organism: Microtus pennsylvanicus (assembly GCF_037038515.1). Taxonomy (NCBI): domain Eukaryota; kingdom Metazoa; phylum Chordata; class Mammalia; order Rodentia; family Cricetidae; genus Microtus; species Microtus pennsylvanicus. The sequence goes on along the minus strand of NC_134585.1, from coordinate 90,707,574 downwards.
ATTCATTTATTATTTTTCAAGAGCCGGGCACAAGGCTGTTTGCTTGAGAAACAGTAACTGTGCTTTTGGGTGTTTTCAATTAAAAATGGTTGATGTATGTGTATGAGGGTTTTGTCTGAAGCTATGTTTGTGTACCATGTGTTTACCTGGTGCCCATGGAGGTCAGAAGAGGGCATTAGATTCCTTGGATCTGGAGCTCTGGATGGCTGTCAACCACTCTGGGGGTGCTGGGCACCAAATTCAGGTCTTGGTGAGAACAGCAAGTACTCTTAACTACCGAGCCATCTCTCTCCACTCTGCTTTTGGATACTTTCAACAGCCCTTGATAAAAAGAAGATGTATGAGACTGGAGAAATCTTTTGACCATCTCTTTAAAATCTCTTATTTTAAAGATTAAGAACAAATGCTTCGCTGGGTATGATGACACACGCCTATATTCCTGGCACTAAGGATGGCTGAACAGGAACATCTCAAGTTAAAGGGCTGTCTGGGCTACAGAGAGAGGCAGAGCGAGAGATCTGAAATTTTAGTACTCACGGAGTTCAAGGGACTGTTATCCAAAGTCCGTTTCCATAATTTTTAGAATGTTGTTCCTCCACCAAATGCCTTTTTTTCTATAAACAAACAAATGGAAGAACTGATAAATTTCTTTTTAGTTTAAGAAAATGCTTACTATGGTAAGTGCCAAAGGAACATTGAGAATTAAGGTTGAACAAGTTATATAATTCAAGCCAATTGTGTTTTAGCATCGACCACAGTTACATTTAGTGCCATTAATAGCCAACACCTTAGATGCGCGAGAGAGAGAGAGAGAGAGAGAGAGAGAGAGAGAGAGAGAGAGAGAGAGAGAGGCGCTTGTTTCTCTTTAGTGTGAAAAGAAACAGACAGAGGACCCAGGATTTTTCTGGTGTCTGCTATGGTCAGCAGAGGGCTAGGCTCTGTCTACAGCCCCATTTCAGCATGATGTGGAAGGCGTTTCTCTTCAAAGTCAGTCACCTTGTCTGTTAGAAAACTGCCAAAGTTCATGCTTCACCTTCCAGACTGCAGGAAGGAGGAAGAATGCAAAGGTGTGTGTGTGTGTGTGTGTGTGTGTGTGAATTAGTGCCCTAATTCTAAGTGATTAGAATCTCTTGCAGTCAGTCCACCATCATTTTCAATACTCAGCAGCCAGAACTTAGTTGTAAGTCACACAGTGTAGGAAGGCAATGTACTTTAACAATACTGGCTGAACTTAGGGGCTTTCTTGTTCAAGAACGAGGGTTAGTGGGTATGGAGCAGCAGCTAACTACCCTGCCACAAGTAAAGTAGGGTTCCACTTTTCACACCTCACCCCTCCTCATATTTCCATTTCTCCTCTCTTGAATCCATGGGAACCTTGTAGGAGAAGGCAAACTTTCTCCTTCTAAATTGAAGCTGTATCTCTGTATTATATCTCACTGGGAAAAATCAATTCATTGTGGACTAAAAGGAAAAGAGAAAGGTCTTATAAATGACAGTGGTGCTTCATGGGACTCAAAAGGAAGAAGAAAGGAATTTCAAGGAAAGCCAAGGCCTGTGACCATTTTAGAAACATAGTCTGACCATCCCTGCTTATTTCTGTACAGGAGCCTTCTTTCCCCTTCAAGATCTGTTTTCTTTGGAGTCAAGGTTATTACAACCACAAGGAGTGGTGTAGGGTGTATCCTCAGGGTCAGCTCAACAGTGCAGGATGGTATACGAATGTGCACTCATGGTTTTCCCAACCGTGAGGGATGCCAATAGGGATGCTCATCCATATTTTTTGGGTCACGTGTCCCTCTTCCTCTCACAGACGCAGAATATATTCTTCTTGATTCTTCATTATTTCTCAATTATAGCGACTCTTGATGTATCTGATTGAAAAGCTGTTCAGAAGACTAGATCCCCACAGCCCACTTTCAGAAGAGTTTTGGCATCTGTGACATTGCTTGTCCTTGCACAACGAACGATCTTGTCAAGCCATGCATTTGCACTCATTGATGCCAAATGCTCTGACTGCATGACCTTGTGACCCCAAATACACGCCTTGCTTTTAGAATGCCTTCCAGAGCTCTTTACACACTAACTTTTCTATGATCCTTCCTTTTCTTTTGACTGAGTCTTAGTGCCTGCAGTATATTCTAGTTCAGTTTAGCCATAATCTTGTTATTTGTCCTAAGTTCAGACTATCATCCATCCATCCATCCATAATCCATCCATCCATCCAGTAATTTTCTTGCTGAGAGTTAGTTACAGATTTTTACAATATTTGCCACGCAAAGCTCTTATTTCTTATGAGCATTACCTTAAACAATACTCTCATATCTTTTGTGTGAAATCTCAGCCATCTCCTAAGCCTCTTCTCTATCTCAGTCCCATTTATTCACTATATTGCCTCAACAGTTATCATTCAAATTCCTAAGCATGATTATAACACTTCCCTACAAAAACCACACCTTTTGCCCCCAGAACAATAGCCGAATTTCTTGCTAGCCAAGTAAAACTGTTTTTTTTTCCCTCCACTTAATCAGTCTTATCTTCACTGCTCTGTTGACTTTTGGGAGTCATTGGGAATGCAGAGTAACAGTAAAGTTCACAGCTGTGTGACATTGTACATGCTCACTAAGTCCTTTACCATGGACACCCTCACCTGGCTCAGTATTCTGAGCAACCCTTGCCTCACAAAACTTAGTCTGGTACCAATTCTTCTCTAGGTGTTTCAGCTGGTCTACTGGGATCTCAAAGAAGGAATGGATGGGCTGATGGAGGTGAGGGCAAGCAGGTGAAGAATACCTCTCCTTCTTTCGTTCTCCTGATGTATGGTGGGTGTGACCCCCATTAAAGGTGTGCCTTCCAGCGTCAAGGCTTAGATTAAAGGTGTGTACTATACAGCAAAAAGGTCTGGATAAAAGGTATGTGTTATCCAGGTTAATATCAAAGATAGGTTGTCTTCCTGCATCAAGATCCAGTTCAAAAGTATGCCTTCCCTTTCTGAATTTCAGTTCAGTCCAGATATAGTCAAATTGACATGCAAGAATAACCATCACAGTTACTATATCTGTGTCTACCTGCTTACACTAAGATTGTTGTATGCTAAAGACAGACTTATCATTTAGGCCCTAGTAATTAGGGTATTTGTGCCATAATATAAATACTAGGATATAGTGGGTACTACATAGCCCCTCTAACACACCTATTCTACTATAAGATTGGAAAAGGAGTTCTCCAACTTTGATTCTATTTTCTGTATGTGCGAACAACTAGCATACAGTCTGCAATATTTTGATACTATTTACTGCTGTTCAGAGATAAAGTCAGAAATAGATACAAGTTATAACTCAATTTTGTGCAAAAATGTGATATCCTTTCTTCCCTATAATTAATGTATGTTTACTCAATTTCATTTTTTTGTTGATGATGAGGGTCAACTCGTTATTGCCAATTTAAAATATTTAACACTTTTTGTAAAACTTCAGATTTATTTTTTTCTAGTAACTTAGTTAATTATGATTATATACTTAACTAATGACATCAATTAGGATTCTCTAATTACAGCTATCCTGGGAGAAGTAATAGTGACTGCCTTATGTTTCTTTCTTAAAATATCCTCTGTGGCCTCAACTGATGGGGTCATTTATTTGTTCTGGTCATATTCATAGACCTTATTTTTTAGATTATCTCTCTACAGATGAGTGGATAGCGGACTCGTATGAACCAGCTTGAGACATGTCAAAGAAAGCTCATTTTGGGACTTCACTAAATATGATTCCACTTTTGAATAATAGTTTAACCAATCCAGTCTTTGCCTTTCCTGATTAATTTACCTGGGAACATACTTGTCTGAAAGCTTGGACATGTGTGGAGCCCACATAAAGACACTTTGGTGGTATGGGAGGTCCTTCTGTCTATGTGCTGCTTTTATTGGTTAATGAATAAAGAAACTGCCTTGGCCTGTTGATAGGGCAGAACTTAGGTAGGTGGGGAAAACTGGACTAAATGCTGGGAGAAGGAAGGCAGAAAGAAAGACACCATGGCTTCACCACTGGAGATAGACGTGCTGAAACTTTGCTGGTAGGCCACGACCTCATGGTGATATACAGATTAATAGAAATGGGTTAAATTAAGATGTGAGAGTTAGCCAATAAGGAGCTAGAGCTAATGGGCCAAGCAGTGATTTAATTAATACAGTTTCTGTGTGACTATGTCAGTTCTGGGCAGCCGGGACAAACAAGCGGCCTTCTCTTACACTTTGGTGACAAATTTCCATTTAAAAACTTTTTTTGAATTTTCTCAAATCTTCTCTCTAAAGAGTTCTAGTCTTTGGGAATGCTCTCTACTTTTAACTGAATACTCTATGGATTTGGGGGAATTATAATCCTTCATTTCTGGATGAATTTTGTCTAAATTGTGACCCCTGAGATGTTCTGGAGGAGCTTTCCTGTAAACCTTACTCTGATAGGCACTGTTGGTGATGCTGAGACATGCCTGAAATCCACCCATCGTTTCCAGGTTCAGATGTCTTCATGAACAGCATTTAGAAAATTCTGCCATCTCTAAAATTATTTGGGCTTCTGAACAGCATTTCAACTAGAGACAAAGGCAGATTAGCTTTCTGATTTAGGCCAGATATTGGATATATACAGTAAGAGAGTTTCCTTTCATGTCCAACATTGCTTATTCATTATTGCAATTTAGCATGTTACAATATACATATACATTGTAGCAATATGTATGTGGTCTTAAGATGTCTGGAACCAACATGAAAATTATCTTGACTTGATACCCAAACTCCCTCATCCTGAGATGGTAATTTTAGCAAGCTGACATACAAACTTTTGTGGCTTGCATGAGTCTAAGTCTTGGTGTTCATACCTTTGGTTACTGCTTCTAACTTGTGTGTGCTGTGATTTACTTCCAGTCGTGTAGACTGTAATTAAGGTGATCAGATGTAAGTGATCATGTATATGTGATTATGTTGTAGAAGATTTCAGTGCACGTCTGGTAAGAGTGTTTTATTTTGCTGGGATTGATGAAGTAAGACACTGTGATGTGAGATGCCAATATAGAGGGGGGCAAGGATCAGGAAGATGAGATTCAAGGGCCATCAGAAAATATGTGGCAGGGGCCAAATGCTGCCAACTATTATGTGAGCTTGGGAGTGGGTCTCTCTTTAGTACCACCTGAGGTGAGTCTGTGGTCCTAGCTGACGTCTTGATTGCAGCTTTAGAATACATTCATCAGAGAATCTGTGGGGGTGCTCTATAGAAACTGGGAAACGACACGTGTGTTGTTGAAACTGTGGTAAATCGAGGAGAGAGACTTAAACCCATCTTGGCAATGATTTGTCAGCTTTTAAACAAGAGGACATCTGGACTAGAAGAAAATTTGCACAGGAATGATACAACCATGAAGGTATTCATTGGTACGTTGGTGAGGGAATTTGGAAAAACTATCTGAAGTGACACAATTACTACTCAGTCCAGGGAGCTAACCTTCGCTAAGGGCAGTCGGTCACTCATATGGCAAAGGTAGGAAAGGTTGGTTTTTGTTAATTCTTGTGTAACTTCAAAATGGAAATAGGCCAGCTCTTAGCAGGGTTCAGAGAACGTGTGGCAGTTGTGGTAGAGTTAAAGGAGGCGGGGAAAACAACCATCTTAGGGCTGCTACTGCTGTGATAAAATACCACAGGCAAAGCATCCTGAGGAGGAAAAGGTTTATTTCATCTTCCAGTTTACAGTCCATCGTCCAGGGAAGACAGGGCAGGAACTTAGGTGGGAACCTGGAGGCAGGAACTGAAGCAGAAGCCATGGCTTCTCACTGGCATGCTCTCCATGGCTTGTTCAGCCTGCCTGCTTTTATAACACACAGGATCGCCAGACCAGAGGTGATACCTCCCACAGTGAGTTGGGTCCTTCCACATCACTCACCAATCAAGAAAAATGCCCCACAGGCTTGCCTATAGGTCAGTCTAGTGACAGGGTTTTCTCAATTCATATTCCCTCTTACAAAATGATGCTTATGTTAAGTTGACATAAAACTAAGCAGCAGGACTGTTAAGGAACAGTCCTGTGGGTAGCCTGTAAGGACAAGAGGTCAAGGAGGCCTGAAGCAAAAGTCTCTTCAGGACATGACAATGCCACTGTACTCATGAACTCAACACTTGTGGTTGCCCTCACAGGACCTGCGGAAGATCAAGCCAGTCAATACACTAATATGGAGGTATGGGTAGCTCATGAGTCCAGAGTTCTAACTGAGGAAGTACTGACAACCGATGACTTCCAGGAAAGGGATGTTCAAGTTTCTTTAAGGGTGTGGCCCCCAGTAGGTTGAGCATACTCTAGTGGATGGCCCTACAACCTCGAGTACACAGACAGTGCAAATTGGACTCGATGGGTTATTGAAAAAAAAGGATGTGAAGTTGGGAGCAGGTGGATCTTGGAGGATTTAGAGGGATGAATGGGGTATGACTATGATAAAATATATTGTATGACATCCTCAATTGATCAAGACATTATATTGAAAAAGATAGTCCCTTAGAAATGAGATGTACAGCCTAGGAATTTTCAGTGTGCGTAGTGCATATTTCAGACTGGAATTAATCTTCTTAATTCAAGTATTGCATTTTTTATAACCATTGAGAATGAAGGAGAATTGCTTTTCTTCATCTTTGTTAACTTCCAATTATTAATGTGATTTTCATAAAGTAAATATGAAAATATGAGCTAACTGTATGCAGATTTATTTCTCTTGGAACTTGTATTTGTGCCGATGTTGTAATGAGAAGTTAATGCTTTTGACTGACTGGTGCTGGCCCTGCAGCTATGAATACAAAGGCAGAAAAAATTGGACTCAATGGATTATTTAAAAAAGGGGGGGCATAAAGTTGGGATGGGGTGGGTCCTAGAGGATTAGGTGGAAGAATGGGCTGTAAATATGTCAAAGAGAGGTCAATTTTTATCAATTTCTCTCTACTGGAAAGGATACTACCATTTAATACAGTGCTTCATGGTTTATATCCAGTCTAGGTTTCTGTTAGTTTCTTCTTAAGTACACACTTTATAGGATGTAACTCAGAAAAAAAACCTGTAAGAATATGGGTTGATGGAAAATAGGGTTCCATTTAGTTTAAATTTCCTTCTACATTGTTTTCTTTTACTGTAGCTTTTGAATTTGCATAACTACTCTCTTGTTTCTGCTTCCTAGCATTTGTTTCTCTCAAGAGGCTGAATATTTGGAAATATCACCCATCAATAGCTGGGAAAGTATCAGACACACAATTACATTTTAAAAGACCTGTCGTGTAAATGAAATAAATTCCGTATTAAATACGCAAGATTGCTTTCTTTCAAAAGAATCATTTCAAAACCATACATCTTCCTCTCCTTGCTAGAAATCACCCTAGCAATAAGGAATCCACAAAAAGAAGGAAGAAGACATCTACGCTCCTCACCCCCATTCCTGCCCTGGTGCAATTCTATTTAGGTGGACTCTAGACAGGAAGACATCGCTGAGCAGGTGGGTCCCATTATGAGGAGCAAATATGTGGTGGAGAAATGGGAGAGAATGAGAAGTGGGATGTTTCATGTGCTGTGGAAAGACGTGGATCAGCAGAAATGCAGATGGTGGGGAGGAGGCTGGTGAGGGAGGCCTGTTTGCCACCTGGATCCATGGTGATGTCTGGACTTTGCTGTTGCCAACGGTCATGTCTGGGTCCATGGTCCTACCACAGTCTGAGTCTGTATGGACATCCACATCGTCCGTGTTGTGGACCGTGTTGCCACCAGAGGCTGCAAGGATTCCCAGTGTGTCTGGGCTGCCACCTGTGGCCTTGTCTGGGTCCATGGCCCTACAACAGCGAAAGGCTCTCAGTAGATGTCTGTGGTTCCTGTTGCAACTGAAGGCCATGTGATTGCCCAGGTCTGATCAGTCACCTGGGGCCAGGTGTCTTGGTCTGGGCCGCTGCTGAGGGCCATGTCTGGGTCTGTGAACCTATAGCAGCTGAGGTCTGGGTTGATGTCCTCGTGTCTGTGGCTCCTGTTGCCACCAAGGCTATGTGGATGCCTAGGGTCATGTCAGTCACCTGAGTTTATGTTGGTGACAAAGAACTCTGCTGTGGCTGGAGCTATACCGATCTCAGTGGCCTGTGCTGTTACTAAGTGCATGGTGACATCAGGCCAGAGCTGCAGCTGAGGGTCAGGTCTGGGTCTGTGGCCCTACCGCAGCCAAGGTCTCTGTTGATGTCTGAGGCTACTGTTACCAATGAAGGCCGTGCAGATGCCAGAGATCTGGGGCCACGTTAGTGTTTGAGGCCCATGCTACCTGGGGCAGAGTTGACATTTAGACCTGGTTCCTGCTAAGGACCATGTCGGGCCCATGGTCCTACTATGGCTGGGGTCTGTGCTGAAGTCTGTTGCCCATGTTGTCACCAAAGGCCACATGGAAACCCCATGTTGGGGCCACAAGCTGTGGCCTTATTGGTGTCCAGGGCAGGAGTCATCCTGATCTGAGTAGCCACTGCTTCCACCTGGAGTCAGGAAGTCATCTGGAACTGGGCTGCTGCCAACGGCCATGTCTGGGTCTGTAGTCCAGTTAAAACTGGGATCTGTGGCCTGTTGTCACCTCAGAGGATGTGATGAAATAGGAGAAACATGCTGAGGCACCCCCCCCCCCTTCACTCGCTCTGGGAAAGCTGTCCCTGCCTCTCACTGGACACTACAGCAAGAAATCTGACCCCAACCCTCATGGGGTCTGTACTCAGGAGAGCGGACCCTACCCCTCCCCACAGGCAAGGGAGAACTGACTGTAATGGTATGGGCATAGGGGACCTGGCTCCACCCCATCGCCTGTGGTGCGTGGTCCTAGTGGCCTGGACAAGCCAGCTCAGCTGTCACCCAGGCCCACAGCCAGGCCTTGGCTTGGCCCACCCTAACATCTTCCCTATCTAGGACCCGCTGGAGCTCATGAAGGGACTGGTCCTGCGGAACAATACCAGCAGGATCTCCATGATGTCGGGTGGCCATGGGATATTCCAGAGGTGTTTAGTGAGGACCCAGTGATGATGGTGTACAGGAAACCAGAGACCTAGAACAAGAGCAATGACTCATTGCAGTGAACATTTGCTAGTGAAGCTGGTTGGATGAAAGGGTATACTATGTGGCATACAGCTTCCAATGACATCAGGACAAATGAAGAAAATTGGAGAGGCGGAAAAGATGGAGAAGCAAAGAGGTTTTTTTGGCTTGTTTTGTCGTTGTTGTTACTATTTATTTGTTTTCTTGCTTTATATTATTTTGTTTAGATTTTTAAAATTATCTTGGGGGAGCTGCAAGAGTGAAGGGATGATATTGGGGGACTTGGAAGTGAGCAGAATTGGGGTGCATGATGTGAAATTCCCAAAGAACCAATAAAGAAATTATGTTAAAAAAATCTAACCAAACAGAGTTGAAGTACTGGTGACAGTGTTGTATCCTGAAAATAAGGTCAGGTGTTGAACCAAATTACATATTATTTTCATGACTAAGGTAGTTAACTAAAATGTGGTAGGAAACTGAAAATGTGTGTATCCTTGTGAGCACACAATTGTCATGGGGTGCCATTCAGAGGCCTTCTCATGGTTTCCACCAATGCTGCCATGAGATCAACCTTACAACACTTCCCGCTTAAATGTGAGAAACTGGTCTACGTGGCAGAAAGGCCACAGTGAAGAACAGTAACAGCTATGGTCATCTGAATGTTACTGAGATAAACCTGGGTCGATATACACAGCTGCTTCATCTTTTACCTTGGGAGAGAAGGGAGCAGGTCCCTCTAATCCACAGGGAACGTGCTGGACCGTGCTGGCCTTTGGTTGGCTGTTTGTGAGTTCTTAGAAAGGGGGCAGCAGAGGACTGTGGGAGGAGAAGTAGCAGTAATAAGTGGGCTGAAGACGTGATTGTGAGGAAAGATGAGTTAAACGTGTGTGCGAAGACTCAGTGGGGACAGGTGATGTGCTATGCTTCTCCGTGGAACCTAAATGACAAGAAGGCCTACTGATCACAGCTTTCAAGGCAAGTAAATTTTCTCTTTGGGTGAGAGGTGTGGGCAGACGCCTCACTGAAGAAGGTACAATGATGACAAACACACATATAGAAAGATGCCCCGTGTTGTGTGTCACTAGAGAATAGCAAATTGATTCCACCGTGGGGTTACAATACGTACCACATGATACATGTGATTGCAAGAGAATACCTTCTAATATTATTTTTCATGGGAATATTGGCTGTGACAATGCTGTAATTATTATATGATTTTATAAAATGAATATGACACTATAAACTTCTTAAAATTATGTATTATGGGCCGGGCGGTGGTTGGCGCATGCCTTTAATCCCAGCACTCGGGAGGCAGAGGCAGGCGGATCTCTGTGAGTTCGAGGCCAGCCTGGTCTACAAGAGCTAGTTCTAGGACAGGAACCAAAAAGCTACGAAGAAACCCTGTCTTGAAAAATCCAAAAAAAAAATGTGTATCAGGTATTAATGTGAGAATTTATAAATCTTTACTCTTGTTTGTCAGAGGGTGTTAGAAATTGTCAAATAGTTTACTTGAGAGAGAGCAACAGAGAAAGAGAGAGAGAGAGGAAGAGAGAGAGAGAGATCGAAGACAGCAGTTCTTGAAATTTTGACCTCAGGACCCTCTTGCACTGTTAAAAAGTATTTTCCCTAAAGGAGTTTGCTTATGTGGGTGTTTTAATGGTTGCTATTTATCACATAAGAAATTAATCTGATGATGATTTTGACATTATTACTTCACTAAAAGCAAGAATAAGCCCATTTTACATGTTAAAACACAGAACCTATTTTTAGTGAAAACATTGCTCCAAAAGAGATGAATGCATTGTTTTACGTTCTCCCAAGTCCCTTTAATGTCTAGCTTAATAGGAGACAGCTGGGTCTCTGTGCTCACAGTCTACCGCTGAGTGTTTTGGGGGAGTGAAGTGTGCGGAGCATTCATCCTCTCGGTCACGCTCTTGAAAAAGAGGGTATTTAAAGAGTCATTTTGTATAGCTGTGGGATCTTTTGTGATTCGGACTAAACTAAGACAAGTTGTAGATAATTTGTAATGTAGAAACTGGCATCACACTAAGGAGCCTTCTGTATTCCGCTGCACTAAAGTCCGTTGTGTTATTTTTTATCTTAATGGATCTTTGGTGATTTTGTAACATCTGCTGGCCATTGAGAATTCTGACCCATTTCATTATATGTCAAATTGTTGTTTTTTTAAATTTATTTATTTATTAAGGATTTCTGCCTCCTCCCCGCCACCGCCTCCCATTTCCCTCCCCCTCCCCCGATCAAGTCACCCTCCCTCATCTGCTCAAAGAGCAATCAGGGTTCCCTGACCTGTGGGAAGCCCAAGGACCGCCCACCTCTATCCAGGTCTCATAAGGTGAGCATCCAAACTGCCTAGGCTCCCCCAAAGCCAGTACGTGCAGTAGGATCAAAAACCCACTGTGATTGTTCTTGAGTTCCCATTCTTCCTCATTGTCCGCTATGTTCAGCAAGTCCGGTTTTATCCCAGGCTTTTTCAGACCCAGGCCAGCTGGCCTTGGTGAGTTCCCAGTAGAACATCCCCATTGTCTCAGTGTGTGGGTGCACCCCTCGCGGTCCTGAGTTCCTTGCTCGTGCTCTCTCTCCATCTGCTCCTGATTTGGACCTTGAGATTTCTGTCCCGTGCTCCTCTGTCTCTGTCTCCTTTCATCGCCTGATGAAGGTTAATATTCAGGAGGATGCCTATGTGTTTGTCTTTGGGTTCACCTTCTTATTTAGCTTCTCTAGGAACACGAATTATAAGCTCAATGTCCTTTATTTATGGCTAGAAACCAAATATGAGTGAGTACATCCCATGTTCCTCTTTTTGGGTCTGGCTTACCTCACTCAGTATAGTGTTTTCTATTTCCATCCATTTGTATGCAAAATTCAAGAATTGTATGATTTAAATGATCTATCATCTATCTATCTATCTATCTATCTATCTATCTATCTATCTATCTATCTATCTATCTATCATCTGTCTATCTATCTTCATTCAGATCCTTTGAAGATTGATCCATTGCAATACTTGCCAAACATTCACATTTTCTACATTACTAGATCTCCTCTAGGAGTCTTCCAGCTTTGGAAAGTTGTATGACCCACAGCGGTGGCTTTGTTTTCCAAAAACTTGAAATCCTTCCCAATGCTTAACTGTTATCATGGATGACTGTAATTGCTTGTTAATTTGAGTGTCCTGAGAGACTTCTAAGAAAGTATACTTCTGCATGTGTCTATGATGATTTTGGAGACACTGGCAGGCATGTCAGTGAACTGAGCTGAAAGAAACATCCAGAATAACGGAAGCTGGAAGACAAAAGCTGGAAGCTTGTGTGTGCCTGCAGCTGGGTTCCTCTTGTAGGGTGGGTTTTCTGCTTTTGCCTTTGCCATATACAGATTCTTAGCCTTGAACATGAGTTATCATAGCAGCTCTCTAAGAGACTTCCAGGCCTTCAGCCTTGGACTGGAGCTGGGCCATTTGCTTTGTTATTTGGAGGCTTCCAGCTTGGTCTGAGCAACAAGCTTCTGATTCCACAGCTCTCAGCAGGCTGCCTGTCTCTGTGGGATTACACAGCCTTTGTTTGTGCAATGTTCATATTTATATGTTCAGTTTTCCAGGTTTGTTCTTTTAGTTAACTCAGACTAATAAATCCACAGTTATTGGAAATCATTTTCCAGAAGAGCCAAGTTAACTTTGTGCATTTTCTTGAAAATACTCCCCAAATCTCAGGATGAACCGTCAGTTCATCAGCTATCTTTTGAAAAGTAAAGATGGCGTTCCATGAAAAATCCAGCTAGGGAGCTCACAGCTTAGTCAGGAGTGCCTTTCCCAAGTCACCACGCTTTTGCGTAGCCAAAATGCTCTTTGCATCTTTAGCATTTCCATACACAGAATATTAAGAGATGTGTGCTTATGGCTCAAGAGTTAATGACAACGAAGGTTCACAGAGTCATCAAGTGACATTGGCTGGGTCCTGCCATCCCTGCTGGGAGTGCTTGGTGGAAGAGAGGCCATCGGCTGCCAGCCAATGGTTGTTGCCCTTGCTCTAACTGATGCCCAAATACCAGGAGCATCTCGTCACCGTCACTGCAAATGTCAACCCAGTGAGATAGTTTACTAATCTTTTACACATAGTTTTTCACATTGATATGGTGACCCTGACCTCCTAGTTCTGAGATGCGAAGAACTTGTCAGTGAGGTTGTGGAACTTGGAGCACAGGCTGTCACTTTTCATCTTTCACCTTTTGGTCACTGTGCCGTGACCAAATTTTCCGTGTGGAAAATAGTTGTGAACAGGAGTGGACGATGTGTTTGGTACAACAGGAGCTGTACCCCAGTCTTCAACAGCCCATTCTATCAGTAAGACACAAAATAAAGGCAAGCGTGGGTGTTCAAGTGGCCCTGGTTCTTTTAGGAGGAGGCAGAGGAAAGATGTCCAACATCACTGTCTGCAGCTGTCCTGGACTCCTTTCACATAATGGGCTCTGGATTTGCCATCCAAAAAGAAATGATAATTTGAAGACTCCAAACTTCCTAGTGTGGTCATGAAGCCAAGCCTCTGATTTTGAGATTTAGGAATTTTCTCTCATATACTCTTAGAGATGCTATTGAACTATTCACTTATTTCAGCATAACATACCCAAGGCGGTAGAGTTTCCTTTCCCTCACTCAAAAAAAAAATGTACAACTCATCAATGCCGGACACGTCAATGTCTTGTAGTGACATAGCAGGCGTTCTTGTTCAGCTCTGGGTGATGATGGGCTTTCTGGTAACAGGAAAGATTTCAGAATCTAAGAGGCACTGAACAGTCACATTGCTTCATCAGCAGTGGCAACAAAAATTGGGTGTCACTATTAGCAGAAAAGCAGATGTTCTCAGAGCTCTGGGCTACAGCAATACTTGGCAATACCCATTCTCTATTTCCTTTTAAACTGTTTCCCTAATGAAAGTCCGTCTGCCATCTTCCTCAAATGTGTTTACAGTATTAGCGTATTTGTTTAGAAAAGGCTGTAATGCATTTGCACAGAGAAACGTCACTCCTTAACGCTCTTGTGACACCAGAGAAGGCTGTTTTTTTAATCTCGTTCGCTTTACATAGGTCAAATTAATGTTCATGATTTCACTAGATTTGTATATGAGAATTGAGCAATCTATAGAAAGGACAAGTTTCTTTAAGAATTCAACCAGATGGTGAAACCAAGGCCACCCGAACATGGTGTAAAGTGTGAAATTATTGAGGATGTGAACGTAAGTTCATGTTGCATTTACAGCATTCAGAAAGTTAGTTTGTAATCAGAGGCTTAGTTTTCATGGTGCTTCCTAAGGTCAAAGACAGAAGTTGTCTAACATGTTAAGGCCCATATAGCAAGTCTTTCAGGCTGTAAGTGCCCGACAGTTTCTACTCCAGTGCTAGGGCTCTGCTATGGTGAAGATAACGGCTGATAGAATGCTGAGGAATAGGAGGGGCTGTTTTTACAAAACTTCAAAAAGGAGGCAATGAACTATAGCTTCCTATCCCTGCTCTAGGCTCATGATTTACTTTGTAAGCATCTACCAACTCCTGCTCTTCCATGTTTTCAATGAATCCATTGGATTGATACACTTATTTTCTTGTTTTTTCTCTTTGCTCTTTTGTTGACGTTTTGATTCCTCATCTCTTATACTGAAATTATTTTTATTAATGATACTAATATTTTAAAATCATCGGATAGTGGTTAAATCTGGTGATTTCTTCTTTTGCACGTTTCTGACTTGATATCCCGGGCATTTTAGCAGGAGAACTTTTTGGGGTCAATATCAAGATGTGGCTAGAGCATTTGCCAGAATATGCTAGACAATCCAAAATAGTGTATTTGGCA